>NC_084503.1:37403065-37704177 GCF_024500385.1 Phyllopteryx taeniolatus
TCAGAATCAGAATCATCTTTATTTGCCAATTATGTCCAAAAAACACACAAGGAATTTGTCTCCGGTAGTTGGAGCCACTCTAGTACGTAAGCAGACAGTCAACTGACAGAGAACACTTTTGAAACATAAAGACATTGACAAAAACAGTCACTGAGCAGTAAAGGGTTACTCGTTATCTGGTAATTGTATTTTTTTGACAATTGTACAAAAAGATGCAGCGTCCTCTAGCACTTAGAATCTAGCATCTTCCAGAATTAACAAATTAATGTTTGCTAAGGCGGGTTTCTTTATTTTGTATGGATCAGGTCTTAGTACGAACCTCTCAGGCCCAAATCCAGGTCCTTACGACCACTACTGGCCCTTACTTTACCTCATCAAATGCTAAATAGGCTTATACAGAAGGGAAAATTCCAAGGGTTGTACATACATTGTATTATTTAATAAAGGAATTAATCACAATTTGTTTGGTCTAAGGCAAAAAGGTGGATGACATCAACAACCTTATGGTCAACCTCCAACCTTTAATGCATGGGTGGGGTCCAGTGAACTGATCTACTGTAGATTGTGTAGAGCTGCTGATTGGAGCCATGTGGACGTAGTGGTCCAGCCTATTAATCCATCAGAAATCAGAGCCACACTTCACATCACCATTTGCACATTCCAACGCTCACTGATTCATCACAGGCAGAAGCAACCTGGAAGCACTCAGACCCCAAAGTAAACCATTTCCTGAAGCCTATACCTCCATCCATGGCCCGAGCCAGACATTTATTTGTTTAGCATTGCTGTCCTGCGTAGTTTGGGTCATTGCAAAAACTGACTAGGGAATTTACAGGGCTGGGTTTCAAAGTCGAGGCATATAGTGGGCTGTCTGATATGTTCTTGCGGGTTTGGGACAGGAAGTGAAGATTTACAAATGGACAGGAGTTTTCTTGAAGACTTGCCAATGTTAGGTGGGCTGCTGTTATTCCAAAGGACGAAAAGTTCCTCCTCCACCCTACAGATGCATATCCTGTACGGCCATATTCACTACACATAATGAGGGGAAACGCTCTGAACAAAAAGTTGTTCCTCCAGCTTCAAAATAAGGGTGGGCTCATACCAGTGCAAATCTTCTTATTCACATATTTTGAGCTGCATTGTTGTACAAGATGTAATTAGGAGTTGTAGAATTGAAAATAATGACTATTTGTTTGCTTGTTTTTTGTTTTGTTTTGTTCAGTTTTTTTACAGCAGTGAGTGGATAGCAGTAGTACACAGAAGAATAAGAATCTTCCAAAACCAAAAGTGTCTACACTTGGTCAGTACATATTCAGGACAATTTTTTGTGAAAATTAATTTTTCATTTGCCTTGAGTTGAAGCAAGCAAGAGACTCCGATAAGTTGTGCTAAGAGATACGGTATGAATAAAAATAATGTAGTTTTTCTTCATATTTTCAAATGTATTTAATAATTAGTATTTATTTTGTTGAAATATGACTATCCATCTATCCATTTTTATTTTTTTTATGTCATCAAGTTTTACTTTTGAGTAAAAGGACCCAAAGTAACAAGATTGCGTTTTAAGCTTCGAATTAACAAATGTGTGAAATATAAACAAACGGCATTTCTGCCAGTAGCATGTTGACACTAAGCACATTATAGTGATTCTACGAAAATGTGTCTTTTAAAAATAACCGAATTAAATTAAAATAAATAATTCATGTCGGTAACAGGGCTGAGTTGAAATGTTAACCTCCCCAGTCATAGTTGAAATACCATCGAATATACAGAAAAATAATTGAATGAAGTTACTTCTGGCCTTCCCACGGCCTGCGAAGAATCTGAATGATGCAACTTTTTGTGAACCAAGTGATTTCAGGAAGATTTTTAATTTCATTAAAGGGGATAATGCACTGATATCAAGAGAAGACTAGATTCGCCACACAGTGGCGGTTCTAGGGTGTGCGAACTGCCCCCCCCCCCCCCCCACCCCTACCAAGTGTGTATGCGTCAGGTCCCCCCTCAAATCATCGCCACCCTCAACGTCGAATGGAATTTGAACATTGAAATGTTCCAACCATGTTGTTTTGGGACAGCAACACCCCTTCAATACATTTTATTTCCTAAGGATACAAATGGCACTGATTCAGATGAATATACCATAAACATTTTTTGATTAATTACTCTTAACCACCATCTTATTGACACACCTCTTGTGCCATTTACAGCTACAAGATATCCTTTAAACAAATGAATACGTATATACCGTATTTACATACTGTGAGTAAAATAGATGCAGTGAAATGGTAAATAGGGCAAACTCGTTAAAATATTGGAAGACCTACGCACAATTTAGTCTACTACATCAAAATGCAGTAATAACGTATAGATTTCTGTTTTCAGTGCTAGGTGATCAGCCTGAATACGTAAAAATGACTCAGCCATGTTTCTGGCATTTAGAATGGGTTACTGTCATATTGTGATTAATGTACTGGTTTGTCCTACTGCATAATTACTGAAGAAAACAATTATAATACTATGATTTTATTCTAAGTATTGAACACTAATGTGTTAGTGCTAGTGAAATGCAAGGTGAGGAAAAGGGCTGCCCACACTGCTTCCCTTTTGTATTCATATTCACCTTGCTACCCCAATGTTTCCCACTTACTTGAGTCACCTCCCCCCGACCAACCCCATCCCTCCAGTTCACTCTTACACACACACACACATGCGCGCACACACACAAGCACACAAAGTAAAAGGGGACTTGAAAGACCTGTTTCAGGTGTTTGAACTCATCATTACCAACTCAGCCTGGGGATCTGCTCTACTTGACAGCCTTGTTGATAGATTGTAATTGTACGGTGGCAATTGATTGACTGGCCCTCACTCAGTGTAATATGCATTTATTGGAGGTTACAGGTAAAGGGAACAGCAGTAATGACTTTCCTCAGTGTCCTTTGGCAAATGACCCTGGCAAAACGGCCCCCTTTACAAGCTCTGATGGACACTTCACAATATTCAAGGAGGGGCAGGATACTTTTGCATTTCACTCTGCGATGTAAGCGCTGACTAGACAAAAAAAAAAAAAAACATTATTTTTCCCTTTTGATCAAATTATAATTATTTCTACGGTGGAGAGGTAACAGTCATTTTGGTTGTCTGTGTGTTCGTTATTTTCTTCCAGTAGCTGCAGGTAATTAATCATCCATAGGTTTGAAAAGTACCATTCTCTCAGTCAGTACTTTAAGGCCTTGGTGTGTGACTGATTACCACCGAAATAAATATATAACATATTCCAAAGTGCTGAAAATACACATATGGGGCTGTCTTTGAAACTACAGCGGATTTGAAGCAGAAGCGGAAAAGAAGAAAGGCATATCATGAATGGAGTGTGACTTGCAATGTTCAGGTACAGCTGACGAAGTTGTAGAAAAGGAAATGTAGAGTAGCAGGTCAACCGGTTTTCTCATTATTTTTTATTTCTTAAGCCAAGAGCATAAAGAGAGGGAACAAAGGAATTTTTAGACACCATGAAATACTGGCTGCATGGGCATTCACTTGTTTTCAACCGCTTATTTTTCTTGGCATTACATATCTTGATTGCATAGGTGACAGTATACCATGACAAATAAAGGAAAAGATTGTAGGTGTGATTAAGGAATTTAAATTGAGTTAAGAGCTAATTAATTTGTCTATGAAATAATTTTTTTAAATAAAATCAATTTACGACTTCTCTGTCTTTTTAAAAAATGTAAAGGTGTTTTGTATGCAACTCATGTGGAGATGGACCCACACCCAACTTGCTCTTTGCAAACCTGCCAGGCTGTGCCCATTTGTGGTGCATGATTTATTTAAGCCCCTCCTTGAGCCGTCACCTTATCGTGGTGGAGGGGTTTGTGTGTCCCAATGATCCTAGGAGCTAAGTTGTCTGGGGCTTTATGCCCCTGGCAGGGTCACCCATGGCAAACAGGTCCTAGGTGAGGGACCAGACAAAGCACGGCTCCAAAAACTCCTATGACGAGTTTCAGGTTTCCCTTGCCCTGACGCGGGTCACCGGGGCCCCCCTCTGGAGCCAGGCCCGGAGGTGGGGCTCGAAGGCGAGCGCTTGGTGGCCGGCCCTGCACCCATGGGACCCGGCCGGGCACAGCCCAAAAGGGTAACGTGGGTCCCCCTTCCCATGGGCTCACCACCTGTGGGAGGGGCCATAGGGGTCGGGTGCAGTGCGAGCTGGGCTGTGGCCGAAGGCAGGGACCTTGGCGATCCGATCCCCAGCTACAGAAGCTGGCTCTAGGGACGTGGAATGTCACCTCTCTGGCAGGGAAGGAGCCCGAGCTGGTGTGTGAGGTCGAGAAGTTCCGACTAGATATAGTCGGACTCGCCTCCACGCACAGCTTGGGCTCTGGTACCAGTCATCTCGAGAGGGGTTGGACTCTCTTCCACTCTGGAGTTGCCCACGGTGAGAGGCGCCGAGCAGGTGTGGGTATACTTATTGCTCCACGGCTCGGCGCCTGTACGTTGGGGTCGTGTCATCGGACTTGCAGCCGCATGTCTTGGACACTCGGGTAAAGAGAGGGTCGGGGCTGTCAACTGATCACCACCTGGTGGTGAGTTGGCTCCGATGGTGGGGGAAGATGTGGCAGGCCCAAACGTATTGTGAGGGTCTGCTGGGAACGTCTGGCGGAATCCCCTGTCAGAAGGAGTTTCAACTCCCACCTCCGACAGAACTTTGCTCATGTTCCGGGAGAGGCGGGGGACCATATTCCGCGCCTCCATTGCTGAGGCGGCCGACCGGAGCTGTGGCCTGTAAGGTGGTTGGTGCTTGTCATGGCGGCAATCACCAAACCCGTTGGTGGACACCAACGGTGAGGGATGCCGTCAAGCTGAAGAAGGAGTCCTATCGAGCCTTTTTGGCCTGTAGGACTCCTGAGGCAGCTAATGGGTACCGGCTGGCCAAGCGGAATGCAGCTTTTGTCATGGTCTGTGTTTTGGGTTTGGGTTGTGTTTAGTTTTGTTCCATGTTTTCCTGTGTTCCATGTTTGTCGTGTGCTCATTAGGTTGTTGTGTCCACCTGTTCTCGTCTATTTTGTGTCGACCAATCAGCTCTCTCCAGCCACTCGTGTCTTGTCCAGGTGTTCCTCGTTGTCTCGTCAATTTGTTTGTATTTAGTTCCCTGGGTTCTTTCAGTCCTTGTCGGTTCATTGTCGTTGTCACATGTCTTGCCATGTCATAGTCGCCAGTTGTTTTTGTCATAGTCGCCAGTTGTTTTTGTCATAGTCGCCAGTTGTTTTTGTCATAGTCGCCTGTTGTTTTATCATTGTGATTAAATATTATTATTTTGAGATTCCCGCACTCCTGCCTTGCCTCCCTGCTTCCCTGCAATTGGGTCCACCATGTTCTTGCCTTGCGTTCCTCGCCGTCGCCCTAACCATGTTCATGACAGAATGAACCGACCAGAACAGGACCCAGCGGGAAGAACATGGCGTCACCCTGGACGCCACCAAACTGCCTCCCACTGTCCTCAGCCTGCCATCCATACCTACCCTCCTCCAGTAAGCCCTATCATTCAGTCTTTTCTGTCCTTTTCCTCGGGTCCCCCCACTTGTCCTAGTTATTCACCATGCCCTACTATTGTACATCCACATGTTTCTTTAGATTCAGATTTTTCTGATTGTGAAGATGGCCCTGATTTAGTTAACCTCCTGTCGGATTCTGACTCTGACACAGATTTAGATTTTTCTGGTTCCTTCTCTAGTTTATCCCGTCCTCGTTTCCAACCCCAGTGAGTCCAAATCCTTTCCCTCTGACCTTTTCTTGGGCACCCGTTTGGCCATCTACCCGGGACCGCCGCGTGGTGGCCAACGGAGGCGCCCAAGTAAAGGTCAAATTTTGCCCCCTCGTTTTTTCCCCCCTGTTCACAAATCACTTGATTTTTCACCTGTTCCCACACGTTGTTCCACGGCTCCAATTAAGTCACGTCTAGTCAAACCTGCCCCCAAGCCATGTTCAGTACCAGCCATTTTTCCTAGTTCACCTTCCCGAGACCTTGTGGACTCTTCCACTCCCGTACCCTCTACTCCCACACCTCAATGGCGGCAGGCTGAGGAAGCGACTGCAGCTCCCGTTCCGGCTAATCGGCAGCTGCGCCAGGCTCCCGTTCCGGCTCCTCGGCAGCTGCGCCAGGCTCCCGCACCGGCGGCGCTCATCCAGCGGCCGCCACCTGACCCTGCTCCGGCGGCGCTCGTCCAGCGGCCGCCACCCGTCCTTGCTCCGGCGGTGCTCGTCCAGCGGCCGCCACCTGTCCTTGCTCCGGCGGCGCTCGTCCAGCGGCCGCCACCCGTCCTTGCTCCGGCGGCGCTCGTCCAGCGGCCGCCATCTGACCCTGCTCCGGCGGGCTCGTCCAGCGGCCGCCACCCGACCCTGCTCCGGCGGCGCTCGTCCAGCGGCCGCTACCCGTCCTTGCTCCGGCGGCGCTCGTCCAGCGGCCGCCACCTGACCCTGCTCCGGCGGTGCTCGTCCAGCGGCCGCCACCCGACCACGCTCCGGCGGTGCTCGTCCAGCGGCCGCCACCCGACCACGCTCCGGCGGCGCTCGTCCAGCGGCCGCCACCCGACCACGCTGCGGCGGTGCTCGTCCAGCGGCCGCCACCCGACCACGCTCCGGCGGCGCTCGTCCAGCGGCCGCCACCCAACCATATTGCCTGGCCCCTGCATTACCATTGGGTTCGGCACCGTGGCCGTCCGCCTGAATGGCCCTGTAAAGACCCTGGTGCTTGGCGTCCTGGACGACCTCCTGAACCGCTCAGCCAAGCACCTCACCTCGGGTGGCCTGGATGGCCACCAGACTGACCTGAGGGGTGGACTCTGTACCCTCCTCCAGGCCCCCTTCCGCCCACCCTGGGTTGATGACTTTTTGGTTGTTGTTTGGGGAACGTCTGGGATCCGTTCCTTTAGAGGGGGGGGTACTGTCATGGTCTGTGTTTTGGGTTTGGGTTGTGTTTAGTTTTGTTCCATGTTTTCCTGTGTTCCATGTTTGTCGTGTGCTCATTAGGTTGTTGTGTCCACCTGTTCTCGTCTATTTTGTGTCGACCAATCAGCTCTCTCCAGCCACTCGTGTCTTGTCCAGGTGTTTCTCGTTGTCTCGTCAATTTGTTTGTATTTAGTTCCCTGGGTTCTTTCAGTCCTTGTCGGTTCATTGTCGTTGTCACATGTCTTGCCATGTCATAGTCGCCAGTTGTTTTTGTCATAGTCGCCAGTTGTTTTTGTCATAGTCGCCAGTTGTTTTTGTCATAGTCGCCTGTTGTTTTATCATTGTGATTAAATATTATTATTTTGAGATTCCCGCACTCCTGCCTTGCCTCCCTGCTTCCCTGCAATTGGGTCCACCATGTTCTTGCCTTGCGTTCCTCGCCGTCGCCCTAACCATGTTCATGACAGCTTTGGTGGTCGCTGAAGCAAAAACCCGGGCTTGGGAGGAGTGCAGTGAGGCCATGGAGAACGACTTCCAGACGGCTTCGAGGAAATTCTGGTCCACCATCCGGCGTCTCAGGAGGGGGAACCAGTGCACCATCAACACTGTGTATAGTGGGGATGGGGCGCTGCTGACCTCGAGTCGGGACGTTGTGAGCCGGTGGGGAGAATACTTCGAAGACCTTCTCAATTCCACCGACACGCCTTCCCATGAGGGAGCAGAGTCTGGGTTCTCTGAGGCGGGCTTTCCTATCTCTGGGGTTGAGGTCACCTAGGTGGTTAAAAAGCTCCTCAGTGGCAAGGCCCCGGGGGTGGATGAGATTCGCCCGGAGTTCCTCAAGGCTCTGGATGTTGTAGGGCTGTCCTGGTTGACACGCCTCTGCAACATCGCGTGGACATCGGGGACAGTGTCTCTGGATTGGCAGACTGGGGTGGTGGTCCCCCTTTTTAAGAAGGGGGACCGGAGGGTGTGTTCCAACTACAGGGGGATCACACTCCTCAGCCTCCCTGGTAAGGTCTATTCAGGGGTGCTGGAGAGGAGGCTCCGTCGGGAAGTTGAATCTTGGATTCAGGAGGAGCAGTGTGGTTTTCGTCCTGGCCATGGAACAGTGGACCAGCTCTACACCCTTGGCAGGGTCCTCGAGGGTGCATGGGAGTTCGCCCAACCAGTCTACATGTGTTTTGTGGACTTGGAGAAGGCGTTTTAATCGCCTGTGAACGGTGTCGCAATGTCGCAGCTGTAACAGCCAATTCTGGTTTCTAAGCGTAAGCAAGAGCCAGCCGGCTGGGGGCCAAGTCATACCACTACAGGATATACAGTACATATATTGTATATTGTATTTTACAACAATACTCAACTATATTTAGAATTTCATTTGTACCTGTGGCTAGAAAGCAAAGCGTGGAGAGTCTCCCTCACCAAAATGCAGTGATGCAGTCAGTGAATGGAGCAATTGATCATTCTCTCTGAAAATATCCACACTCGCTCATTTATCCACGTTTCCTCTCTTTGTGGCAATCCTCTTCTTCCTTGACAATTTGTGGCACGTTTTTGTGGTTCAATAAAATAATAAAACAGCACAGTGTACAGTATACAGTATGTGGAGCCTCAAAACCTGATACATGGTCGCAGTTTTCCCATTACAGCTCGTCGGTAGATGTGCAGTGCTCAAACACTTTCTGTGCGGCGACGAGTCACCAACTGTAATTTTTTCGCAGTGGTCCACTTGAGTCTCGTCCAACCGTGTTGCTCGGTGTGCAATGGCCTTAAAAGATTGACTGATTATCCTGTGTTGTGGGTGTGTCGAGAGTGATTCCCTCCCCGTTCTGCTTAGAAACGGTCGGGGCCAATAATCATCCTGTAAATGTTAAACCTGTTAAAATTTCTATAATCGCAAAACGTCATTTATTTCTTCTCCTACGACTACTTTTTCTTCTTTGTATATTATGGCAGTCTGAATTATCTGTTGCACCATGCTGCCTCTCGCAGGTCAGTCTTGGTACTTGGACAGACGTCTGTTTTGGGGGAGGAGACTTGCGATTGTTGGAGCCATGTTGTTTGTCAAATTCAAGTACAGTAAACAACATTAGAGCAGTAAGGACACATGGCAATTTGTCATTTGAGGGGCCTCTCACATTTTAAAAATCGGTTGAGGTGTTAAAAATTAGTTAAGTATGAGTATACACCGCTTTAATCAAATAGATAGCACAGTTGGATATTAATTGTGGTGTTGTCTCTTTTTCAGAAAAGGCCAAGAAATACACGAATTACTGAAAGGAGACATTTTATATATTTTTTCCCAATTTAAAACACATCACAGGGGTCTTTATAATATTTCTATATTTTTATTCTATAATATGTGTACTCCCTCACAGTTCTGGCGACCCAAGTTCAAATTGTGTGGAGTTTGCATGTTCTTCCTGTGCCTACGTGGGTTTTCTCTGGGTACTCCGGTTTCCTCCCACGTCCCAAAAAGATGCATGGTAGGCTAATTTAAAACTCTAAATTGCCCATAGGTGTGAATGTGAGTGTGAATTGTTGTTTGTTTATTTGTGTGACCTGCGATTGGCTGGAAACCAGTTCAGGGTCTACCCTCCCTCTCACCCGAAAATAGCTGGGATAGGCTCCAGCACGCCCGCAACCCTAGTGACGATAAGCGGTACAGAAAAAGTATGGATGGATAGTTTGTGTATAATATATACATGCATTTTATTTATGTTTGTATGTTATGTTTTTATAGTATGTTTCTTTTTTTGTTGTTGTTATGGTGAAAACAGCTAATTTTATGGGCGGCTCTGTCTCATGCATTGAGTCGCGCTCATTTTGCCGCACATACTGCTGGGTCAATGCCGAGTCCAGCTTTTGTGTTAAAATGACAAACTGTGAGCTGGATCGTTTGGCCATCTCCTCTTCCACCCCACTCGGCGAGTGTTTGCAGTAGCCGGCTGCTTGCTTCTAACAATTGAAATAAACTTGCTAAGTCATTGGTTGAGAAGCTGCAGAAATGCAAAATAAACATATTTTTAAAAATAGGCAGTGTAACTAAAGATTTACTTGGTTGTTTGATTTCACACTTGATGGGTGCGCACTGGGCAGCCATACCAGAGGCCCCGTTATTTGTATACAAACACTAAAAAGCAGGTATGTAAAGTATATATGCCCACTTTGAAATATTTGATAAGTGTTAGTGCAAAGTCGAAAACTAGATTAAATAGAGTCAGCATTTGGAAAAGGCAATTAATTAACTTACATGGTGTACATATACTTGTTTACTGTAACCACAATAGGAAGTTGTTGAAAGGGCATTAAGGTCAATGGATGATAAGATAAAACCAGAGGTCACATTAAAGACAGGATCTTGAACACTTGTGGAGTATGTTCTTTTCATAGGACCAAAAAAGGATATGGTGCATATTATGTGGCACTGGTTTCTGTGTCTAACAATACCACCATCATTCTTTTGTTTCATGGAGCACGGCTGCTTAGAGTGGCTCTAAATCCAGCATCTAAAAAGCTGTGAGCTGTTTCCTGGGTTATCTGACAAAGACAAAGGACATAACGAGAGATAGATCGTTTTCACATCATTTTGTTTGCCCTCCTCCCCTTGCACAGTCTTTCCACATCTACTTATTCCTTAGATGCACCTATACACTCTGTCCTAAGTTGGTATACAAACACATCACCGATATCCTTTCCTGAAATAAAGAAGGGCCGGAACAATGGACTCCCTTGTTCTGAAGTCACCTCATAAAAAAAAGAGAAACAAGAAAGAGATGTGGGTATTTTGGGGATGTTTTTCACCATTGACCCCATATACTCTAGGGTTCATATATACTGTATATACACTATATACATTATTGGTTGTTTTTATGATGAAGTCGAGCAGGGATGACCATGATCCCCGGTTGATATTATACTAACACAGGCATGTAAATGGTGTCTGGTTATTGTATTATGCTTCGGCCTCCTGCTCTCTTTACTGGTCCCAGAGGACGATGGACACTGAGTACTAATTGGTTCCACAGCGAACCATAACACACACCGCACCTAAGACTGCCCGCCTTGTTTTTTTTTTTTACAGGACTCTTTAACGAGTGTTTTGCAAACAAAATAAAGGGGTTGATAAGAGGTCGGGTAGGCAATTGATATGCTTACTAAGTGGTTAATTTGCATTCTTTCAGAATATTCAACATGGGGAGATACTGGGTAAATTGGAGAGTGTTGACAGAATTATAGTCATAAATTAAAACATAAACTCATAAACACATTTATTAAAGGTTGAGGGTTGGCCTTATTTTGGCAGATTTTAGATTTGAGGTTTTCCCTTTTAACAATTTTGATGGTTCATATATGTCACACAATAGCAATAAACAGTTCTGAATGTTTATATTCTTAAATTTGTCAGATAAATAAATACTCAAGTAAAGTGCAGATACTTAAAAAAAAAAATCCACTTCATTGCAGTAACAAAGTATTTCCCACCACCACATGTGAATCACCAGAAAAAGAAAAAAAACTCAAACGTGATAATGCAGTTCTGGGTTGTTTCATTATTGGCTGTATAAAGAGGAAGTAACATTCTATAAGATGTCAAAACATTGACACAGCACTAGTTAAAGACTAGTGCTGTGTCAATGTTATCTAGTGCACAGCTGGAGCAATCGTTTGTCATGTGTAGCAGCTGTGCTATCACATGAATATCAGTTTGTCTGCATGAGCTCCGACACAGAATACGACATGCATTTGCATTGGACGTATTTGTATAGTATGCAAGAGGAATAGGTGAGGTAATAGCAGCTCATATTATGGACTATTTCAGTGTTTCCCAACCTTTATTATCAAGTCAAGTTTATTTTGTTTTTGTATGTTATGAAAATCCCACAGCACACTACAAATTAATGTCACAAAAAGTGTACACACAGGTTTGTTATAGTATGTAACGTCTGCCATCTAGTCGAAGAGCATTTACTTGTTCTGCACTGTATGTCACTGGCATAGATAGATGAACAGAGGTACATTATTTCTAGTAAATAAATAATTTTAGGACGAAATAGGAAGTGAGATGGGTTGATTTCCCACGGCACACCTGATGATCACTCAAACATGACATTTTCTCAGTACTCACTCTCTCTCTGAGACAGAGAAATGTCAGAGATGTTAAAATAACAGGGATGAAAGTGGGAGTAAGAGGAAGATGCAATGGGGGGTGGGAAACTGGTGAATATCATTGGACACCAACCACTTAGGGAGGCTAAATAACCTGAAAAATACAATACCCTTTCTTCCTCTCTCATGTGCTTTTTTTTTAGTTCCACATTATTTTCTAACAGCTATGTACTAAAGAACGGAAAACAAGAGAGGCAGGACCAATAAGCATGTGACTGGATGTTAGTACCCCAAGCCATGAACTGCTGGCTGAATCCTCGCCTGGATAAAACTTGGGGCTTTTGAATTAAGGTGCAGAGCCTCCCATATGAAGCTGAATCTAAAGAAAACCAAGGCCATCTATTAGTGTCGCAGCCACTCAACTTATCAAATTTATCCTGACGCCTCTCCATTACATCATTTAATCCCAAGCACACTGCCAGTCTACACAAAGAGATCAGATGCATCAATCAGGGACCTAAGTATGGTGGAAATGAAGCAACATTTGCTGCCTCAGCTGGCCAACAAATAATTATGGACACTCTTTACTTGAGGCTCGGTGTTTTACTTTCAATGCACTTTTGCATTATGTTGAACAGCACTAACTTAAAAAAAAAAATCACATATTGAAACCAATCCAAGGTGCCCTAATAACGTCTGGAGCAGGTTTTCGTCAAAATACCCCAAAGCTGAAGAATTATAGACAATTATTGTTCTGTGGCCATACTCACAACTCAAAACAGTTGTGTTTCAAATCTTCTTTCACTATTGAAATTAAAATATATATACAGTATAATGCTACCTGTCTAATTAAAAAAAACAAATTAAAATGGTGGGGTTTTTGGGGGGACTGGAACAGATTAATTGCATTTTCATTCATTTTAATGGGCAAACATGATTTGAGACAGGAGCATGATCACCGAACAAATCAAACCCATATCTCCAGGGACCACTGTATTACTAAGTTCCAGCCCCCCCCAAAAAAAATAATAACAAATTTTGTAATGTGTTTTTTAAAGGAGAATATCACTCTAATATTAACCTTATAAAAACATACAGAAATAACGTAAATAAATAGAACGTAAAGAATTAACTAGTATGTGTAGCAAGATTAATTAATTGTGACCTCTGGTGTGTGCATCATGGCCAGCGGGTAGCAGTATAATACAGTCATGAAGACACAAATGAAGAAGACTTTCCCAACTACTGTCGTTTGTCGTTTTTGCCAAGGTTAAAGAATATATGCGAGTAAGTATTATTATATTGTGTGTGTACAAGTGTTGATGCACCATTTGTGTTCAAATATGCATTGCTTAAAACTGAATGGTTATAACACCAGGACAATCAATGCTATTTGTTAGCCTGTCTATGGCAGTTTGCATTTTGCGTAAGCATTAATTTAGCGGAAGGCGAAGTTGTGTTAAAATATGCAATGTGTAATTCTCTTTGTTTTATGTATAATTTTACAGTAAACTCTAAGGGCTCTTAAATACTACTAGATGAAAATGAAACATGCTGTTGTTAAGTCCATTTGTTTTATTCAAAATTAAATGGATCATCAAAAGACCAGATATTAAACCTAAGAACATGATAAGCTTGTTGCAGGCTGCTGCCTCTGTTTCGTCTGCTTCTCACTACCGAGTTGATTCTTTGCTCCATTTGTCAATTGAGGAGCCAACAGCTAAATCCCCGTCAGAAGTGAATGACCGATTCCTGCTTCTACAGACTACCGTCCCATGCGGCACATTGCCCAAAACAAACATATAAATCGGGAGATAATTTTCATTCGGTGTCTCCCTGAGGGGAAAATCTGTTATCATATCTTTAGTGACGAGCATGAAAGTACTTTGATTTTTAAAATGTAATTATGCACGATATGTTGATAAAGAGTGATAGCCGTGTGTGGCCCCCTTCCTTTTCATTGTTTTACATCAAATATATAATTATCCATTTAAAATTAGAGCTTGTAAACCTTTCTGATGGTACACCGGCTTTAATATGGAACGTAATAGTATTGATGGGTCTGCCAGTACAATTCTGCTCAAAATTGTGTGCTTGTACAATCTTTGTTGCGTACTACAATGATCACTACACTACAGTGTTAGCTACAGTGGCTTGCAATTAAAGTTCCCAAATGTAGGAGGAGCCTTGAGAAAAAAAAATAAAATCAAATAAAATAATAATAACGTTATTCCTTACTGCTACTTTAAAAGAGAACATGGGGAAAACGTTAGAAAGTGGTGTAATGGGACATTCGAGGCAAAAGACAAAATGGTCACATTAAGACGTAAGTGCAGACTCCTTAGAGCGGCAGCCTCTGAGATTTGGTAATTTTGTACCCACTCGTGTATTGTTTAATCAGCAGCATTATCATCACCACTAGTATTCCTCCCCTCCATCCCAAAAGTGCTGAAGCAGGTGAATTACTAGGCAGAACTTCACAGTCCTCTGGTGCATCTGTCAATTGTGCTGCTCGGCTGAATCTACAACCCCTCGGTAACGTTTTATGACCACCTCGACCGCAATATTGCCCCTAAAAATACATGTACCTTGCAAACGCAGCTCTACCACCAGTATTTATTTTTGATGCCTCATATATTGAACCCTAATTCTGGAATTAATTTTGTTTATTGCTTTTGCATGGCTGTGGTGTGAGACCATGTTGGTGGTTGGCGAATCATTCAGGGCAATAGCCTTATCTAATGGGGCTATAATGCCGGCTTGATTGGCTCTATCTGTTGGGGGGGGGAAAGAAGGCTCCCTCCGCAGCCCCTCAGGCCATTGCCTCAGGTTTATTTCTGAGAATGTGTTGCATAATTTCTACTTGCTTTGCACGGCTGACCAATAGGATGACGTCTTTATTGCAGTTAGCTGCTGATTTGACAACCCAGATTATCTTGTGTTTTCTGATGCTTAAAATCATCCCCTGCTTAGAATTGAAAAAATGGATAGTTATCTTGTAATTCATATACGCTTGTCACTAGTGTATTAGAAAACTACTCAGGCAGACATGATCAGGGGGAAAAGGCAGCAAAATTCCCACTGTGTAAAGTGATGTTCCATCGACAGTGCACTTAACCCTCGAGCAATGGAGATAAACATTAAATGGCTCCTTTATTTCATTTTGTTTTACTTCTTTATTCGTGCGCGCCGCTCTCAGAGGAGCGGTGGCATCGATTGCTGATTTAATGAAAGCGGTCCTTCCTCTCCACCATTCCTCACTCCTCGTCCTCCACGTCTGCTTAAAATGCCTCGGTTAATCAAATTTCTGTTAAAAGCCGTAAATAGAATCAGAGCTGTGGTGGTGAGACAAATTCTCTCTCGCTCTTCTTCACAGAGTCTTCATTCTGTTTCTCTTTTTTGTGTATTTGTGTTTATTGTGTCTAGAGTGGGATTGAAAGTGACAAAAGACATTAAATGAATAGCCAATTATTCTTAAGGGATCAGAATCAGAATCAGAATCATCTTTATTTGCCAAGTATGTCCAAAACACACAAGGAATTTGTCTCCGGTAGTTGGAGCCGCTCTAGTACAACAGACAGTCAATTTACAGAACACTTTGGAGACAGAGACATTGACAAAAAACAATTGTGCAAAAAGATGCAGAGTCCTCTAGCACTTAGAGCAGTTCGAATAACTAATATTGCAATAGACCGGTGCAATGACCACTGTGCAAGGGGCGCTGAGACTTCAAGGAGTGTATGCGGTTTAAAGTGACAAGTAGTGCGATAATCTGGGACAATGTTGGTTGTGCAAATGTTACAGATACTCCTCAATCAGTGTGCAAATGGAGCAGATGCTACTCTGGCATGAGTGGCCAGTATATGCAAATAGTGCAGCATGGCGAGACAACGACAGTGAGTGCACGAGTAGTACATAATTGGCCCCACAGAAATGTGACAACGAACTCAAGTCAAAAAGAATTGCCAGCTTGTTGTAATGGAATTACTGGTTAGGTGTTTAAGAAGTTGATCGCAAGAGGGAAGAAGTTGTTGGAATGTCTACTAGTTCTAGTTTGCATTGATCGGTAGCGCCTACCTGAGGGAAGGAGCTGGAAGAGCTGGTGACCAGGGTGCGGAGGGTCCGAGAGGATTTTGCACGCCCTTGTCTTAGTTCTGGCAGCGTGCAAGTCCTCAATGGTGGGTAGGGGGTACCGACAATCCTTTCAGCAGTTTTGATTGTCCGTTGCAGTCGGTGTTTGTCCTTTTTTGTAGCAGCACCAAACCAGACTGTGATGGAAGAACACAGGACTGATTCGACTACCGCTGTGTAGAACTGTCTCAGCAGCTCCGGTGGCAGGCCGTGCTTTCTCAGAAGCCGCAGGAAGAAAGGGGATATTTATCTGTGTGTTGTTGTTTGTTTATTTTGGGACAAGCAGAATTAAAGGTGGAATGCAGTTCAAATTTAAAATTTAATAGAATTGTATTGAGAACAATTATGTATTATATTCATTAAGGAACACTCACATTAAAACTCAAATGTAAACAATTTGATAAATATATATTCCTACACATAGATATACAAATCCAATACTGTGTTGGGTCAACATTTCTGCCTTTATCAAGTATTGAGTGACACTTTCAGGGAGGTATTTAACAATATGGTTATTATTGTGGCTCGAGTTTGCAGTGGTAAAAAATTGCACAGAATTATTCTAAATTTGGTTAAAATTATTCGGCTTCACAAGAGAGGCAAAATATCAGAAGGATAATTCATGTAATTCACTCTATAGTATGCTAAATAATACATTTTATAAGTTCATTTTGGATAAGAGTGTTTCCAGTACATACGCAGCTCTTGTTGTTTTTTTGTTTTTGTTTTTTTTTTAGGACTAATCATCACATCGTTTCTGATGACTAGCCAGGCAAAATGACCATGCACTACATTACAAAAACTCTTAATTAGCAAGCGCTTCCTCAGTCAAGTATCTAAATTGCATTTGTACAGTCCACTGATTACTGACCAAGGAAGCTTCTTGAGATGCCGAGAATAGGCAAGGCCAATAAATGGTCCCATCGAATGGGTGACCACTCAGTGAATGAATCATGTCCTAATAATTAAATTGTATGGCATAGTAGAGTGTTAAGTTTAGTGGATGCGCATTGAGCTGCTCTGACTTCTCAATTGGCTTTTAAAGAAATTAAGGGATGGATTTGGACAATAATTACTCTTTTCCGGATCATTTATTCCATCCAACACCACCACTTCTTTTCCCTCTTCCAAAGCCACTATGGGCTTTAATCACTTTGGAACACTTACATTGTGTCTGAACCAGTCATTCACTCAATAATTGTAACCCAATAACTTCAACAACAATAACATCCACATATGAAAGTTGGTTTGGTTCTTTAATGTATATAGTAGATTACGGTCCTTAAAATGTAAGAACAATTTCAACCAATGAGTTTATATTACCATTGTTTGTTGGCAGGATTAAGCAGAAGGTACTTCATTGATTTGCACAAAACTCTGTAGAGGGGCAGGGCATGCCAAAGGAGAGAACATTACATTTTGGTGTGGATCCAGGAGGTTCTCAGTCAATAATACATTTATCTTAATTATAAAATCCTGGCATATGCAGGAGATTGGTATCTGTGAATGTGTACAATTTGTTGGTGATCTGTCCTTGGTGAGCTCTGTGCTCTACTCATAGACAATTAATGTACAGCTTTTCTCCTTTGCTGTTTTCACAATTGCTGTTTTTCCATTCATTTGTATTGATTTCATGGCGTTTTCCTGATAAATCAATCGGACATAAGCCATCGAGCCGTAGGTCACCTCCAAAGAAGACTACCTTCACTGTTGAGTGGTAGATTTCCCAAGCACTCTGCAGTCTAAAATTACTCATAAAGATTGCTTAAGGGGAAAACAACAGTCCCTTCCACTCCTCAATACAGTACATATCATCAAAAAATAGGCTTCCTGAAGTCAAGCAGCCTGATGATAGACGAGCATTTCTTTGCACGAGGCCGCTGTATTGTGCATGCTGTGAAGTTTATTTTATAGTGTCCATGATAGATGTTGTTTAGAACGATTTAAGTGGCCTTTATGCTGGTGTCAGCATCTGACCCCTCCGCAGTGATAAAACTATCAGTAAGAGAGAGCCCAACCAGAAGTGAAATATGGAAGGAGGGACAAGTGTGCCAGATAAACTCCCGCATACTGGGCACCCGCCAATTGTGGGACGGGAAAGCATTCACTCTTATCTGCATAAAACTTCAGGAGTCGGGGGCGGGGGAGATTGAGTGGAGGAAGCAGTTAAATATCCTCTGGAGATGAATTAAAATGAGGTGTATTTCGAAAAGAGGACTAAGTATAAACCAAGTCCTCATCATGTAAACAACTGAGCTAAACATTTAAGAAAGAATGGTTGTCGCACTAGCAGCACGGTGGGCGACTGGTTAGAGCGTCAGCCTCACAGTTCTGAGGACCTGGGTTCAATCCCTGGCCCCGCCTGTGTGGAGTTTGCATGTTCTCCCCGTGCCTGCGTGGGTTTTCTCCGGGCACTCCGGTTTCCTCTCACATCCCAAAAACATGCATTAATTGGAGACTCTAAATTGCCCGTAGGCATGACTGTGAGTGCGAATGGTTGTTTGATTCTATGTGCCCTGCGATTGGCTGGCAACCAGTTCAGGGTGTACCCCGCCTCCTGCCCGATGACAGCTGGGATAGGGTCTAGCACGCCCGCAACCCTAGTGAGGAGAAGCAGCTCAGAAAATGGATGGATGGATGGGTTGTCGCACTAACTCAACAATAGAAAATGTGTCACAGCTATCAGTGCTCACAAAAAAAGAGCTCATTAATATCAAGATAATTTGTATCTTCCACCCAGAATTGAAGTTGCATCGATTAAATATGGAGGATAATAATATGGAAATAATAGTGACTGAAGTGCAATAATAAAGTTAAAATCAAAGCAATGATAATAATAGACAATACTGAAAAACATAATTATTACACCAGGAATTTAGTAATGATTAATCTTACCAAATGTTAAAAGATGCCTCTATAAACAGACTGATTAATCTTGATACCTACCTCTATGTGTGAACTAGTTATGCATTTATCGTCCTGAAATAACATAAAAAATGTTGATGACAGTGGAACCTCCGGAGTCAAGCTAATAATCGGTTCAGAGATGCTTGTTGAAACACAACAATTGAAGCCATTTTTACCATAGGAAAGGAGCTATAGTATACAGGCAAGGTAAAGTGACAAAATTAACTCTCAAATGTAGAAATAAGTTGATTGATATTAATTCAACATAAAACCAATAGAAGCAGATGGGCCTCATGTACTGTACAGTATCTCACTTTAACAATTATTGTAAAATGAGTTAACCAGTTAAGTCCACCTTAACTTTGACAAGTAACAGTACATATGGTGTCCGCTTACCTTTCGTATATTGTCTTCTTCCCTATTCTCATGTTGTTCTTCTCTTAAAACAAAGGAAAAGCAAAATATTCAGAGGAACCTCTGCCAAACTGTGGTCTTGTATGATCAATTGACCTTTCATGTGACATCACACATCATGGAAGTACAAACTGAGTTCTTTCCTAACTTTAGAGGTGTATTTTTCTCCAAGAATGTAGCATTATACAGCAAGTACATACAATTGCAGCATGAAGATGTAACTGAAAAGTCTATATAAGAGCACGGGGTCTTACAAAACCCAGTGGGACACTAAGGCCACCAACTCAATCTCGTCTGCAAGCTCTATAATACAGACACTGCCCCAAATGAGTAGTTGGTGTTGTCATGTGAAATTGAGACTTATTGGTTGTAATCAGGAAATGCGACAGGCCGGCCTCTCCTCGGGGGGCAGGTCACCTCTAATCCCCTACCCTCTTCCTGTTCCCACACACACTGTTTTATTTCACATTTCTGTCCACCCCCACAAGACTTGTCATTTGTCAAACAACTGACCGATCACTGGATACACTGGTCAACCAAATCTCCAGCTACATGGCTTTATTGTGTGTCTTTTTCACAATCATCGATACCACTTGGGCGATATATCAAGACGCCGTGTGTTTATATTCTGTAACTATAATGGTAGACAGTGACAGTTTTACTTTGCTGACCATTATGAGGCATTCTTTTACTATAGCATCTCTACCCACAGGGACTGTAAAATCTAACATTTTTTCCCCCATTTGGCAAAATTGCTCATGATCTTAATTCTTCTTGAAATCAGATCAATCAAGCTTGCCTTATACCTATTTAGCTTTATTAATATGTTTCACAGAAAGAAGAACGCAGGTGGGAAATTCAAATATCACTCAAATGGAAAATAATGGTTCGATACTACTGTTTTTATTAGAAGTTAATAGAATGTTGTACCAAAAGTACAAATTAGTACAAATAATGTTGTTGTACTTTTTTGTTTTGTTGCTGTTGTTTTATTATTAAAATTATAAAATGCCCAAACCTTAAACCCATAGCAAAATACTGTATCGGGTTTCCATGGAAATTGTATTGTATGAATACAGATCATTATCAGGGGGCAATGAATACATGAAAAATTATCACTTTCATTTTCTTCGTTTTAGCACTTGTGCATATCTTAATCTTAATACAATTAAAGGTTATTTTATTAGCATGTGTTTAGCATTTAAAGCTATGCCCAAAGCTAAACCACCTAACAAAAACTAAACTATATAGTCAGGGACGGAATCTGTTCTTTCTATGCATCGTGAAGGGTGTGAACTTATGAATGTCATATAATGGTTAAAATCTTGTAATAATTACAGCTAAATCTTCATGAGAATGTTCCATTTGTAGTAAATATATTATACTGTAAATCAATGTCTTTTGAAGCAAGTGTTGCCAGTCCATTTTCAACTGTTTAAGATTTCTAGAATGGAAGAAATTTCAATTAACTTTGAACTCACTGAAATAATCTCAAGTGACAGAACAAGTCAGCAAACATGCAGAATGTGTATCCATGTGTGTGTGTGTGTGTGTGTGTGTGTGTGTGTACGCGCGCGTGCCTGTGTGTGTGTATGTATGTGTGTGTGTGTTGCTTAGAAAAGGCCAATTTAAACATGAGGGAGGTGTCAGTCTCACCACAGGCCTCCTCAATGTCAGCGGATCACTGCACTGGAGGAAGTCCCTGTGTTGGCACACTAATTATGGCTGAATTATTCATATGTACTTGCACCTTTAAAATGAGCTCAATGTGGCAAAGTTGAACTCTAGACAAACTCGTAAGGATCCTTTTTTATTATTATTGGACAATAATCATCGATTCCTATTCAGGTCACATTTTCAGAGACACTGTGCAATTAGGCTGTCAAGACTACGGAATACTGATTAATAACAATAACAATTTGAATTCAAATAAAAGGGAAGTGATCAACATAGAAAGCGCTATTACCTCGCCAGTATAATATAGTGTGTGGCTTGGTGAGATTGAAAGAGTCTTATAATATTTACAGTACCTGTGTGCCCTCTACTGGACCAATTTAACTTGGCCTGCTTCTCCAAATCTCTTTGCTTTCAATTTTGAGTCTATCTTTAAATTTCATGGAAAACATTTGTCATATCTAGTCTTCTCTTTGAATTTCTGACAACACGAAACAGCTTGGTGATCAGGTGATCTTTACATAAGCTACATAGACTTTAATGCACCTGCTCTACACTCGATGCCGTGTACCTCCTTTGTGTTTTCCTTGGGGCCATCAAGTTATCTCACTATGACTTGTATGACTGATATTTTAGACTTTGCATAACAGAGTAAAGGAAATAAATGAATACTCTATGCACGTTTTGGTCATAAGTCTGCTTTATAGTAGTACAGTATTTGCTGAGGTATATTTATGTATTTGTTGTTCAAATCAGAATAACCAGTTTGGATTTTATATGTATAGATGTAAATAAATAATTATGAAATAAAAAACTACATCTTCGTTGTATTGATATTGGATCATTGAATTGAAATGCAAGTGGCGAGGCTCATGATTCTAGTGTTTAGTAAGACAATGTTGCCATCTAGTGGGATAAACTGCAATCCACCTATAAAGAGTTTTGTGATATAAACATTAGTTTTTCCACCATTATTTTTAACCTACAACCTGTACAACTCAATTAAAGAAAAATAAAATGTATAATTTTTGAGAGAGGAAGTTAAACAAAATTGAGATAAGATGGTTGCACAAGTGTGCACACCTTCTGATAGCTGGGGATGTGGTTGTGTTTGTCACTTTCAAACTCATGTTAAAGTGCCACAAAAGAATGTCCTGTGAATTCAACACCACAGAAAAGAGTAATGTTAACAAGTCGGACAATGAATGAATGGATAAAAAAAATTGCAAAGTATGTGAAATCAGGTTTCTAATTAGTCAAGAATTTGAGACATTTTTTGAGCTTCCAGACGCTGTGGGTGTCTGGCTGAGTGCTCTGAATTTCCACACATAATTTTTCTGTATATTTTATCCTCACTAGAATTGCGGGTGTACTGGAGCCTATCCCAGCTGACTTGGGCGAGAGACAGGGTACACCCTGGACTGGATGCCAGCCAATCGAAGGGCACATATAAGCAAACAACCATTTACACCAATGGACAATTTAGAGTCTTCAATTAACCTACCATGCATGTTTTTGGAATGTGGGAGGAAACAGAGGTACCATGAGAAAACCCACACAGACACGGGCAGAACATGCAAATTGTAAAGTTTCACTTAGGGGTGTACTCACTTTTGTTGCCAGTTGTTTAGACATGGATGGCCGTGTATGGAGTTAATTTGAGGGGACAGTAAATGTACACTGTTATACAACCTGTGCACTGACTACTGGTACTTTACGTTGTAGCAAAGTGTCATCTCTCTATCTGTTTAAGTTATGTAACTAAACACATTAAATTGATTAAACATATATTACCTTTGTCAAGCATCTCAGCATTTTCAAACAATGGATCATAGACATTGACATATTCGTGCACTGAGGAGACAGTGTGGACTTGACGATTCAGCACATGGAGGCACTATACCGGGCTGCTTTTAAGACCACTTCCGTCGCCAGACCTCAGACTTAAGGGGGGAAATATAAAATTCATGGGGGCGGCAAATAATTATTACCCAATGGAGAGTACATATTTTTAATAGTACTATAGCCTACTCTATTAGTAAAGTACGGACACACATAATCATCATGTTAAACCAAACAACAGTAAATAAGACCAGCTACAACACTAGTCCTCATAATTTAAAGCAATTGTATCAATATCCACAAAACTCTTGAGTGTTCAACTTATGAAATGTAACACCAGAAGCATCTTTCCAACTGAGAAAGCACTATGGCGGGTGCAGTTTAGGGGCTCAAAAGAGGGACATACATTGCCAACACAAACCCCCACACACAAGTGCACACACATTTCAAACCAACTTTGAGCAGTGTGTCATTATAGCGGGAGGCGGCATCACTCTGCGCTGACCCTCCTCATCAACACATCCTTCCAATCAGATTGAAATTTGTGTTTGAGGTCCTTTTCAAAAGCAAGCTGAATCAGCTGAGCCTTGTGTCTGGGCAGCATACTGCGCCAATGCTCCGAGGACATATTTCTGAGCATGGAAAAAGAGTTTCCGCACTTTGTCATGGAAGCTCCTAATTTTAGGGCAAGGGTGTAGGGTGTGACAACAGTCGGCATAGCTTGTAGTGAACACTTGAATGTGCTAAGTACGTTAGCTATTATCCATTTTCTATATTCAGGGGAAACCAGGGTGCAGCCATTTGCTTCACCAGGAACTCACGATGAGCCACAGTATTTTCTGATTTAACCACGAGTCCCAGCTAAAGGGTTATCTTTACGTTGACCCCTTTCGTACTGGGAGAGACGTCGCCAAGACTGCCGAGGCTGATCAGTCGCAGCCTATATACAGTATATACATTGTTTAAACAAGGTTTATTGTGCATGTGTGTGTTTGTGTGTGTGTGTGTGTGTGTGTGTGTGTGTGTGTGTGTGAGTTTTGAAATACAGACATGCAAAGTTAATACAGTATTGATTGATTGCCTACAGAGAGGAGAAATTGGTTTCCACGTGTAATTTATTAATGCAGACACACAGGCCTAATAACAGCAGGAAACTGTTTACGCTTTTAATGTACAGATTGGGCCGATAATCGAATTTTAATAGTGATTTCAATTTTTGCTTCTCACAACAAACATTATAATCAAAGAAATATGAGTAATGTGCAGCAGGTGAAGTGCTTGTTTTGTGCAGATGCAGCTGCTGCCCACCACCCATTTGAGAGTTCGGCAGCAAAAAAAAAAAAAAACTGCAGTTTTTCAGAGGACACTGTTTATTGAGTTTTCAACCACTTGCGTATATCCATAATTAATGATTATCAAAAGATGTAGAGAAAACTCACAGCAAGCATCTTGTTGGGCGGGCATGGCCCCTGATGGCCCACCTATAGCGATGGGTGTGCTTTTAAACTTGTTCTTTTTGGCAACTTGGAGTCTAGATGTATTATCATGCCACAATAGATTTACTGTGTAGTGGAGAGTTGTATATACTCGCTTGCATTGAGGATTTTGGGGAATGCTATTGGACAGTATGTGGTTTATGGAGGGACAGAAAGAATAGAAAACAGAAACAGGAACACACATAACAAGAGGACAACAAAACAAATGACAGCAGATACAAATATAAAAGTTGTATTATTTTAAAATCAGCTATTATTTAATGGCACCAAGAGTTATAATATGACCCGAGGAAGGTGATAATAACAAAGGTACAACAGTATTCAGCTATGGTGACAGTCCAGATCTGGAGTTAAACCACTCAGACACAACTTCTAAGAATGTGACCGACACAGAGACACTCACACTAGCCAAGAGCACAACCTGAGAGGAAAGCCAGAAATGCAAAAGCAGGTAAAGAATCTGCAAACCTGCTTACCCCAATATACGTAGGCCGGCATATGCGTCGCCCAAGGACCCCTCATTAGAAAGAGACCCACATAGAAATTCAGGAGGCAACAGTGGTTCCAGACCAGAGTTATAATAGTTTTGGATTTTCCATTATAGTTAGTTTTCGTTTTGACTTTCCTTTTCAAATTCCTTAGTTTTAATTGTTTTTAGAGCAGGTTTGTTAGTTTATATTACTTTTTATCTTTTCAAAAATGCTTCGTTTTAGTTGAATTTTTATTAGTTTTCATATATTCTTTTTTAGGGTTTTATTTGGGGTATTTATCAAGTGTGAGATTTCTAAATAACAACAAAAAGTATTGTGTAATTAAAACTCAACAAAAAATACCATACCTTAATAACAGATGAACAACCATCCACAAATCAACTACAGGCACTGTGTAACAGTCTACAGAATTTGAAGTGCAATAAGTGCAGTGCATAATTTTGCTTCTAAGGTTTGACTCGAAGCATCACAACACACAGTAAAAACATTCATGAGACACATGCTGTAGTACGGCCTTTTTAAAAATATGTGTTTATATGTTTAACTTACCAAAAAATTAAAAATAAAAGTTCTTACTTGTAGGTTTTCCTTCCCTTGTTGCTAAATTGCAAACTTCTCAAGTGGACTTTCAGATTTGTGACAGTTAGCTAGACAGATAGAAAGTAAGCTTGATTTTACCTCCTGTATTTCCAGTGAAAGTACATCCAGTCTGTTTTGTTTGTTGTTGTTGTGTCCATGATTATTGTGACAAAGGTTTTCAAGTTTTCCTGCTGTTGCTGAAGTTGTACTGTGAAAATGTCCTGTTGTTGCAGTAGTTCCATCACCTGCTGTGTCAGCGAGACTAACTCCTTGTCTGCTTTCGCATGTGCCTTTCGTGGTGGGAAAGAGTGGCATTTTGAGTCTCACGGCAGTTGTCCGTTTCTCTGAGTTTTCCCCCAAAAGATGAATAACCAACATGCAGGTTCCATGACGGCACTAGCTAGTCGTTTCTGTTTGCAACAGGTAGCAAGTAAAACAGCTTAGAGGTAAAAGTTAGCTTCGTGGCAAAACTTGCGCTCGGTCTGGCAAGCAGTCAATACGACGGCGCTGCCCAATGACGTCACTTCTAGGCGACACACAGTAAGTGAACTACAATTCCCAAAGGACTGTTGGACCTTGCTTATCCGTTCTGTATCTTTTTATTTATCCAAAATAAATACATTTAAAATCAACGCCGAAAGCTCATATATGAAATTAAATGACACAGACAAAATTTAAGGACATTTTTGCTATAATTCCAGTTAGTTTTTGTTATTTTTCCAAATGTAAAATATCGTTTTAGTTAATTAACCTTTTTTAAAAAATACAAAAAAAAACACTCGTTTTTATTTTGTTTCCGAAAATGTTTTTTCTATTTTAGTTTTAGTTATTCGTTATATATAGTTCGTTTTTGTTTACTATAATAACCTTGCTGAGAGTACTGTACAGTAAAGTGCCATGAGATAACTTAAACTGGTGCTGTATAAATAAAATAGACCTGACTTGACTATTCTTGAGGCCATATATAAATTGTAAATTGTGCCATATATAAATTATAAATTGTGCGAAGATAATGTCCTTTTTCTCAGCATCAGCACCAACAATGGCTGCACTATTACTTTTAGGACAAATTGTGCAATGACTTAACTAAAGTCCAACGATATTTTGAATGTTCTCTTTCAAGAACATGTAAAACAATTAAAAGATTAAATGGGTGCATTGTGATTATTGTGTTTTATCACTGATAGTTTCAACAGATTGACAACCTTACAGTTGGATCATTTTAGTAGAGCCTAACATCCATCCATCCATCCATTATCTGAGCCGCTTCTCCTCATAAGGTTCGCGGGCGTGCTGGAGCCTATCCCAACTGTCATCGGGCAGGAGGCGGGGTACACCCTGAACTGGTTGCCAGCCAATCGCAGGGCACATGCAAACAAACAACCATTCGCACTCACAGTCACACCTACGGGCAATTTAGAGTCTCCAATTAATGCATGTTTTTGGCCCGGAGAAAACCCATGCAGGCACGCGGAGAACATGGAAACTCCACACAGGCGGGGCCGGGGATTGAACCCCAGTCCTCAGAACTGTGAGGCTGACGCTCTAACCAGTCGGCCAGTGTGCCACCTAGAACCTAACAAATAAGCCATAAAAAATATTTTTTTTTCCAAAATTAAAACATTTTATTTGCCTTTTTATAAACAAAGCACATGGTACACTGTAAATCATCATGTCATGGTTTCATATGGCAGTGTGACAGCATAGGGTCAGAAACAGAGGTGACATATGGAGGACTGATGGAAATACACTTATATAATACTGGGCATTTGACAATTCAAGATTCAAGGAATTGTCATACCAACACATATTTACACATGATACGGCACACAATCCATCCAATAATCATCAATAATTGGTGATGAATGCACCATGCAAAAATAGCAAAGTGGGCAAACCAAAGAGCGACATACCCAAAGAAGTAGACTGTGTGCACAATGGATATGAATTTTCTCACGACCGAGAGAGGGAATGCTTTGCAACATAACCACAGGAATCCAATCTCTGTTCTCCATAGATGTCAGAACACGTGGGAGGAAAACTACTGCCCAAGTGTGAAACCCAGTGACAGCAAGGGGCAAGGCGAGTACGGGGGAGGGTTTAATGCCAGAGAACGCAGATAGCGATGGTATGGATGCCTTATCATTGCTTTCATGCACTCCACGGCCATTTTGAGGTTGTCCATTTCTTAAAAATGGTCCCGTTGATGACCCCGTTGAGCTTGGGAAAAAGGGGGGCAAAAATCATACAGAGTCAGGTCATGTGAGTCGGTAGCTTGCTCCAGCACAGCAATGTTCTTCTTGGCCAGGAAATGTAGGGTGTTCAGGGCATTATGAGCAGTTGCATAGTGCAGGTAATATATATATCC
This sequence comes from Phyllopteryx taeniolatus, assembly GCF_024500385.1. NCBI lineage: Eukaryota > Metazoa > Chordata > Actinopteri > Syngnathiformes > Syngnathidae > Phyllopteryx > Phyllopteryx taeniolatus. The sequence goes on from NC_084503.1 coordinate 37,431,025, forward strand.
AACCATCCATTTTCTTTACCGCTTACACTCACTAGGGTCGCGGGCTGCTGTAGCCTATCCCAGCTATCTTTGGGCAGGAGGCGGGGTACACACATTCGCACTCACATTCACACCTTCGGGCAAATTAGAGTCTTCATCAACCTACCACGCATGTTTTCGGGATGTGGGAAGAAAACAGTCTTCTACTTCTTCTTCTTTTCCTTCCGGCTTGTCCCGTTACGGGTCGCCACAGCACGTCATCCTTTTCCATGTAAGCCTATCTCCTGCATCCTCCTCTCTAACACCAACTGCCCTCATGTCTTCCCTCACGACATCCATCGACCTTCTCTTTGGTCTTCCTCTTGCTCTCTTGCCTGGCAGCTCCATCCTCATCATCCTTCTACAAATATACTCACTCTCTCTCCTCCGAACATGTCCAAACCATCCATTACTGGTCACTCATGCCAGAGTAGCATCTGCTCCATTTGCACACTGACTGAGGAGTATCTGCAAAATTTGCACAATCAACATTGTCCCAGATTATCGCACTACTCGCTTGAAGTCTCAGCGCCATTTGGTCATTCCATTGGACTATTGCAATATTTGTCATTCGAACTGCTCTAAGTGCTGAAGGACTCTGCATATTTTGCACAATTGGCAAATAAAATAATAATAATGTACCGGCATTTCCAGATAACAAGCAACCCTTTATTCCCCTTCATCCAAGCAGAGACTTCTGTGACATAACACACCTGACACCTTCCTCCACCCATTCCAACTCGCTTGGACCCGTTTCTTCACTTCCTTACCACACTCACCATTGCTCTGGACTGTTGATCCCAAGTATTTAAAGTCCTCTGCCCTTGCTATCTCTTCTCCTTGTAGCCTCACTCTTCCCCCTCCACCCCTCTCATTCATGCACATATATTCTGTTTTACTTCAGCCAATCTTCATTCCGGTGGCATGGTGGACGACTGGTTAGAGTGTCAGCCTCACAGTTCTGAGGACCTGGGTTCAATCCCCGACACCACCTGTGTGGAGTTTGCATGTTCTCCCCGTGCCTGCGTGGGTTTTCTCCAGGCACTCCGGTTTCCTCCCAAATCCCCCAAAAAACATGCATTAATTGGAGACTCTAAATTGCCCGTAGGTGTGAATGTGAGTGCGGATGGTTGTTTGTTTCTATGTGCCCTGCGATTGGCTGGCAACCAGTTCAGGGTGTACCCCCCCCTCCTGCCCGATGACAGCTGGGATAGGCTCCAGCACGCCAGCGACCCTAGTGAGGAGAAGCGGCTCAGAAAATGGATGGATGGATGGATAATCTTCATTCCTCTCCTTTCCAGTGCATGCCTCCATCTTTCCAACTGTTCCTCCACCTGCTCCCTGCTTTCACTGCAGATGACAATGTCATCTGCAAACATCATGATCCACGGGGATTCCACTCTAACCTCATCTGTCAGCCTATCCATCACCACTGCAAACAGGAAAGGGCTCATAGCTGATCCCTGATGCAGTCCCACCTCCACCTTAAACTCCTACACACCTACAGCACACCTCACTACTGTTCTGCTGCCCTCATATATGTCCTGTATTATTCTAACATACTTCTCTGCCACTCCAGACTTCCGCATGCAGTACCACAGTTTCTCTCTGGGTACTCTTTCATACACTTTCTCTAGATCCACAAAGACACAATGTAGCTCCTTCTGACCTTCTCTGTACTTTTCCATCAACATCCTCAAGGCAAATAATGCGTCTGTGTTACTCTTTCTAGGCATGAAACCATACTGTTGCTTGCAAATACTCACTTCTGTCCTGAGTCTAGCCTCCACTACACTTTCCCATAAAGTCATTGTGTGGCTCATCAACTTTATTCCTCTATAGTTCCCACAGCTCTGCACATCACCCTTGTTCATAAAAATGGGCACCAGTACACTTTTCCTCCATTCCTCAGGCATCTTCTCACCCGCTGGAAATCTGTTGAACAGAGTGCCTGGAGAAAACCCACCCAGGCACGGGGAGAACATGCAAACTCCACACAGGCGGGGCCGGGATTTGAACCCCGGTCCCCAGAACTATGTATATATATATATATATATATATATATATATATATATATATATATATACGAGACTCTAAAATTGCCCATAGACATCGACATCGATAGATGTCGATGTCTAAGGGTAATTCTTTAAAAGAAGACATTTTCTTTAAACAATTCTTTAAAGACGTTTTCTTTAAACAATTCTTTAAAGAAAACATGAAGGATCAGGTGAAACACATTTAATTTTATTTCAATGGGATTCAAATTAAACGGTCAAGCAGTTCAGAAAAGCATTATCATTAAACAAAACATAACCATAAATAAATTAATGATGGTTGTTGTCCTGTCATCAGTCATATTTTATAAAAAAAAAAAAAAACAATATTTCACAAATTCTGCCAGAGTATGTAGACTTAATGAGCACAACTTTACATATATGCAGTCATACGTACCCCTGTCATATTGGAATGAAAGTGTAGGCTACACCTTTTTTTATAACCACAAGGTGGCGATGGCATTTTGGAATGAAAGTCTACAGCTTTTTCATAACCACTAGATGGCGGCATACATTTATAAAATGTGAAGACATTTTTTTTTTTCCATTTGCCCCTATACCTATGTATAATGCGCACTATTGACTTTTGACAATTTTAGGGGGGAGGGGGGTGTGCATTATGCATGAGAAATTACGGTACTTCCTTGAGATCAATTACTACTTTCCAACTAGCCAGGGCTTTGGTGCCATCTTGTGGAATCTTAGAGCGCTACACAAACTGAACAAAAACTGCAAATAGGTGAGTTTTTCAGCAAATAGCTGAGAAGGGTCCACAGAAGGTGTATTTGTGAATACCGAATATAGGTGGGGGTGGGCTGTAGATATAAACCATTAGGTACACCAGCATTCACATTACAAGCCGTTTACAGGAGCTGTAACGTTCACTACTGATGAGAGATGTCATTTTTATTATTTTGGCAATTGTTCGTAACTGCAAAGAACCACTTAAATACTTACAGTAATATATTGTTACAGTACCCTACATGTGTTGTTAATTGACACCTCACTGAGTGTAAAAATATAGCTGAGTATTTCTATTTCTGTAATGACAGTTTTTCTGTATGACTGTACAATTTTTTAAGAGTGTCGTTACAAAGTGTATTTAGCCATTTGATAGTCCTCTTAACACCCCCCCCCCCCCCCCCAAAATTGTATTAGATCACATAGGCGCTTGTTTGTTTATGTGATGATCTTACAACGCAGGACGATACAAAGCGGCAAATTGGAACGATCGGTTGCTTATTGACAGTCGCAATATTAGTCAAAAGTCAGTCATTTGGTATAAATATTGAGATTGTATAAGGACCGTGTTGAAAGTGTAATTCAGAAGGCCTGTTCCTAAATCAGGTCTTGCGAACAGGTGGAGTGGATCTCGACGTGGCTCAGCGTCGTCACAAGACACCTCTCCAGTAAGGCGAGCAGCAGTAGGAGGAGGAGACGCACGATCATCGGCCATTCTCGCCTTGTACAAAAACTCATTTTCGGCGTCGGTTGTTGCGCTGAGTAAACAAGCGCCGCCCGGTGCTCGAACGATCCATCGCAACGCGCCGGGCTCGATTGACACTGTCTGCTGATCTGCGTGCTGGCTTGCCCATCGCTCGCAATAACAAGGCTGCTCGCTAATTCCCCGTGCGAAGAGCCTCCAAAAAAAGCCCACAGTCGCCGGTGCCAGCAGCCCGCTATGGCTTCGGGAGACCTTTACGAGGTAGGTTGAAGCCACGTCCGCGCTGAATTCGCTGTCATTTTGACGAATATTGGAATTAGGAAGTACAAGGGAGGGCGTCGCGTAGTGTGTGTGTGTGTGTGTTTAAAAAAAAAAAAAAAAAAAAGCCTGAGCCCTTTTTAAAGAGACGAAACTCAACCTTTCGTCGACTTTATGTCGCTTGTGACACAGTTTCGCCCGTTTTCTGGCGGTTGTTGCAAACAAGTGAGGTGTATTGCAACGGGCTGAAGTGCTCGGGGTGTCGCCGAGTTGAAAGTGGTGCTAAAGTGACAGCGGACATGCTGGACGGCAGCTCGGCCGGGAGGGATGGTCGCCGAGGTGCGCGCACATGCCGGGAATCAGCTTCCTCATCACCGCAGTGCTGTCAGGCTTGTGGAAGCAAAATAGCTCCGTTTCACGCCTCCCACCCTCTTGGGGGGGTACAGTACATCGTTCTACATTTTGGGGGCTCGTCACTGGCGAGGGTGGTACCTTCAAATGTAGTAGCCTACCGCTTGAGTTCCCTCCCCACTTGACTTTTTACAGCATGGAGACACACCTTGTACCCTTTTGACGTTTTTTATATAGAAAATCACAACAAAGTTGGTAGGGAACATGTCAAGCTACATACCATGGAAACTACAGTAGAATCTCTGATTGTTTTGTGTGTTTTACTTAAAATGTTCACAGTTTCAGTCGGGGTACAGTGAAGTGGCACCTTGAAGTACGAGTGACCCGACTTTTTCGCGATACGAGCATGATTTTTGCTTTGACATGCAAGCAAAAATTTCAGATATGAATCAAACACTATGCTGGCAGTGAACTCAACTCAGCTCACTTTCCAACAAGCAGCAGTTTGGCAGATAGGGAACAATTCTTCAAGAAAGAGGGTTCAAGCTGTTGAGTGCCACTCCTATTGAAGTTTACTGTCAACTGGACATAAAACAAAGAGAATTACATGTTGTGTATTTAAAACAACCATATAACTTTGCCTTATGCCTTGATCAGACTACAAGACAAATTTGGTCTTTCCTGATTGCACAATGTCAGACTACTGCCATCAAACCATGCCGTATCTCGGGCAGACAGTGGCAACACTACGTGACATTTATTCCAATAGCACCATATCCCGTCTTTTACAATCGCTGGGCTTTATCTTGTCAAATCAAACACTGTTGGAGAGGCGGAACCAGAAAACATGTCATGGGTCAACGTGACCGGATACACCCATTACCGTGGCGACAACAACAACAATCGATCATGGCAGTGTATCGTGTGTGTGTGTGTGTGTGTGTTTGTCACGTTTGCCTAGCCACCTATTGCTTATAATTTTAATAATAATAATTCATTTTACAACCCCAATTCCAATGAAGTTGGGACGTTGTGTTAAACATAAATAAAAACAGAATACAATGATTTGCAAATCATGCTCAACCTATATTTAATTGAATAAACTACAAAGACAAGATATTTAATATAAAAACTGATAAACTTTATTGTTTTAGCAAATAATCATTCACTTAGAATTTTATGGCTGCAACACATTCCAAAAAAGTTGGGACAGGTGGAAAAAAAGACTGAGAAAGTTGAGGAATGCTCATCAAACACCTGTTTGGAACATCCCACAGGTGAACGGGCTAATTGGGAACAGGTGGGTGCCATGATTGGGTATAAAAGGAGCCTCCCTGAATTGCTCAGTCATTCACAAGCAAAGATGGGGCGAGGTTCACTTCTTTGTGAACAAGTGCGTGGGAAAATTGTCGAACAGTTTAAGGACAATGTTCCTCAACGTACAAGTGCAAAGAATTTAGAGATTTCATCATCTACGGTCCATAATATCATCAAAAGATTCAGATAATCTGGAGAAATCACTGCATGTAAGCGGCAAGGGCGAAAACCAACATTGAATGCCCGTGACCTTCGATCCCTCAGGCAGCACTGCATCAAAAACCGACATCAATGGGTAAAGGATATCACCACGTGGGCTCAGGAACACTTCAGAAAAGCAATGTCAGTAAATACAGTTCGGCGCTACATCCGTAAGTGCAACTTGAAACTCTACTATGCAAAGCAAAAGCCATTTAACAACAACACCCAGAAACACCGCCGCCTTCTCTGGGCCAAGCTAATCTAAGATGGACTGATGCAAAGTGGAAAAGTGTTCTGTGGTCCGATGAGTCCACATTTCATATTGTTTTTGGAAATTGTGGACGTCGTGTCCTCCGGGCCAAAGAGGAAAAGAACCATCCGGACTGTTATGGACGCAAAGTTCAAAAGCCAGCATCTGTGATGGCATCGGGCTGTGTTAGTGCCAATGGCATGGGTAACGTACACATCTGTGAAGGCACCATTAATGCTAAAAGGTACATACAGGTTTTGGAGGAACATATGCTGCCATCCAAGCAACGTCTTTTTCATGGACGCCCCTGCTTATTTCAGCGAGACAATCCCAAACCACTTTCTGCACATGTTACAACAGCGTGGCTTCATAGTAAAAGAGTGCTGGTACTAGACTGGAACTGCCTGCAGTCCAGACCTCTCTCCCATTGAAAATGTGTGGCGCATTATGAAGCGTAAAATACGACAACGGAGACCCCGGACTGTTGAACAGCTGAAGCTGTACATCAAGCAAGAATGGGAAAGAATTCCACCTACAAAGCTTCAACAATTAGTGTCCTCAGTTCTCAAACGTTTATTGAATGTTGTTAAAAGAAAAGGTGCTGTAAAACAGTGGTAAACATGCCCCTGTCCCAGCTTTTTTGGAACGTGTTGCAGCCATAAAATTCTAAGTTAATGATTATTTGCTAAAAACAATAAAGTTTATTAGTTTGAACATTAAATATCTTGTCTTTGTAGTGTATTTAATTAAATATAGGTTGAACATGATTTGCAAATCATTGGATTCTGTTTTCATTTGTTTAACACAACGTCCCAACTTCATTGGAATTGGGGTTGTATTTATAGGTGCCTTTCAAGCCACTCAAGGTCACCGTACAAACATAGTTAAAAGAAATCCAGCAATATTGTATTGTATTAAGAATAACAGAAAATAAAACATCAATTAAAATGCCAAAAGATAGGGGAAATGTTGAAGTGAACAGGCAGTCCAGAATAAGCATGTCTTGTGTTTGGATTTAAAAGGGTTAATGAGTCTGTGTTTTTAATAGGACAGGTGGTAGTGAGTTCCAAAGACTGGGGGCAAAGTAGCTGAAGGCTCTGTCCCCCACAGTGGACAGTCTGCATAAGGGATGGTGAAGTGGATGGAGGACAAAGCTCTTTGAGAGCGGGAAGTATGGCAACGTGAAGGAGGTCAGCAAGATATGGCGGGACCTTGAAGGTGTAGATCAGTATTTTATATTGGATGTCGTATTGGACGGGGAGCCAATTGAGTTGTTGCCGGGCTGGAGTGATGCGGTGAGTGGAGGGAGTCCTTGTGATAAAACGAGCGGCAGAGTTCTTGAAAATGTGTAGTTTTTGCAGTGACTTTTGGGGGAGACCAAACAGAAGAGAGTTACAATAATCCAGGTGGGAAGTGTTGAGGCTATGAACAAGGGCAGCAGCAGTGTAGGTGGTGAGGGATGGACAGAGGCATGTTTCATGAGTGAAAGTATGAAGACCGGTTGACGTTTATGTGTGCTTGGAAGGAGAGCATGCTGTCCTGGATGACACCCAGACTAGACTCTTAACTTGAGGGGAACGAGAAACTTAGGAATTAATAAGTGTAATGGAAAAACTGACAGTTTTGGCTAGCATGGACTTTGTACCGTACTTAGGATTTCAGTTTTATCAGTGTTGTAGAAAGTTGGATGAGAAACCAGTGTTCAAGTTCAGACAAGCAGTCAGTAAGGGAAGAAGGAGGAAGAGTGTTGATGGGTTTGGTGGAGAGGTTGAGCTGGGTGTCATCCGCGTAACAGTGAAGTGTAAATTGAATTTCTGGAAAATATTGCCAAGATGTAGGTGTTAAAGAGGATGGGGTCCAAGACAGAGCCCTGGGAGACCAGAAGAAATGCGGGACAGATGGGATTTGAATTATTTCATTTGAACAAACTTGGTGCAGTGGGACAGGTAAGAACTGAACCACTGAAGGGCTGTGTGTGTAATGCCCATGTGGTGGAGTCTGTTCAGGAGGATGGTGTGGGGAGGGCTCGATCATAACTGCCCCATTGGACATTTTACTATAACGTCACATGTACTTCCGGTTGGCAAAAATCCAAGCAACGCTAGTAAACAAACACATTCTGTCATTTGACCAAGGCAGCAAGAGAAAACCGGGTAAATTACTTGAATGATCTTTTTAGCCTTCTTCCTTTCAGCCGTAGTTTGAAAGTGTGAAGTGTCAGTCAAAAACAAGATGGGTGCCGTAAATTGCTTCAAGGGAGAGGGAATGTTGGCTGTAATTTACATGTCGAGGTTGAGTAAAAATAGAAGTAGTGGAAACTCAGACAAGAATTAACATGATCATTGAGGGACTGGCTAATGAATTGACTTTTCAGACACAATTACGGCCCTAGAGAGCTAATGGTTAGACTACATCCTGTGTGAAATCTGCATGTTTTCCCCATGACTGTGTGGGTTTTATCCTGGTTCTCCGGTTTCCTCCTACAACTAAAACCATGTAAGGTTAATTTCCAGTTGGCTACCTAGACTGAGGAACTGACATGAGGTCTGGATTCGGTCCCCGGGTGCAACATGCTTGCTGCCCAATGCTCCTCAACAAATTTCGCTGTACATGTGACAAATAAGTAGCTTTACTCCAAAAACATAATTATAAAGATTACGAAACATTTTTGTTAATTAGCATTCATTTTACAATTGACACATTCTATTCAATATAAACTACATTGAAGTAGCAATGTGAGAAGATTTCCCCAAAATGATAGTCTGTTAAAATGCTGAGTTCTGGTTGGAATGGCCACTTCAACCTGAGTAAAATGCTCCAAGAATTTTAAAAATGAGGTGATGGGTACCGGAGAAACTTGGCTTTTTGTGTTTGTGAAAAATATTGTCTTTTTGGGGAACATTTTTGTGTGCTATTGTGTATAGAAATTCAGGTAGTAATAATAATAAAACATGTTAAGGTTGTTTAAATCTAATAGAACTAACATTTGGTATATAAAACATACATTTTCCAAATCAGGAGCCCCCTTTTGATAATATAACACAATCAAGTCTTAATCACATATGAAAGGAAAATTACAAGACACTCAGTCATTATCGGCAATATTTTTTTCCCTCTTTTCTCCTTCCTCTCCAGTCATGATTTTGCTGTGTGTTTTTGTGTGTGTTCTCTTAACCAAAACACTGCGCATTTCTCTGGCGGAGCAAACTTCAGCGTGGTTAGAAGTGTTTGAATCTGCCGGCGCACGACTAATTGGGCACCACCGATTGGGGTACCAGCAAATATAGGGATAATCGGGAACTGTCCACCAAACCTAAACTGCCCATCCTCCAACAGTGTGCCAGCATTCACTTCACACGGATGCTGTTGACTGTATTTGTCCAGTATTTGAGTTGTTACCCAAAGCTGGGCTGATCGTGTCTTGTAAAGATTTTGACCTTAAGGTCGACCCACTGAGTTTGTGGTTGGCAAGTTGTTACATACACTCTTGTTTTTGGTTTTGGTTGTCAGTGATGTGTTTTTTTTGTTTTTGTATTTTTCTAAAGTGAGCATGGGTGGGACCATGTGTCACTTTATCAAACAAAAAAAGGGGGCGGTGATGTCTGGAGTGGTTTGTTTTTGTCCTGGGTCATCCCCGGGGTCTCCTCCCGGTGGGATGTGCCCAGAACACCTCACTAGGGAGGCGTCCGGGAGGCATCCGAATCAGATGCCCCAGCCACCTCATCTGGTTCCTCTCGATGTGGAGCAGCAGCGGCTCCACTCTGAGATCCTCCCGGATGACAGAGCTTCTCACCCTATTTCAAAGGGAGAGCCCGGACACCCTGCGGAAGAAACTCATTTCGGCCACTTATATGTGGGACAGACTCATTTGGGGTAAAGGAAAAGCTTTTATTCCACCCAAATTTGTAATGTGTCTAGAGCACTTTTTATGTATTTACATTTAGTAATGTCTTGCTTATCAGTCTCAAAGATAATGATAATATACAAATGTTATATTAGTATAATGCTGATAATGGATAATGGATTGGACCCTATTGACGCTATAGTGATAATGTAAATAATGAAATAACGATCAATGCACTTACAAAATACTGTCTAGATATGGTTGACATGTTTAAGTGGCAGTAGCAAAATTGACCGAAATTATTCTCAGAATTTTATTACAATTCTTGGAAAGTTTTTCCCTGACAACGGCTTCCTGACAGGTTATAATTTGACCTCAAACCACATAATAAATTTGAGTAAAACAGTATCACTTCAGTATCTGTTAGTGTAGCTCCTCGACCCTTTCGTTTTGTCTGATACTCGGGGAACCCGTTCTCCGATTGGCTGACAAGTTTCAGCTAAAATTATCCACCCCTATGCTCGTACGTACCGAAATTTCGAGGGGTTCTTGTCATTAAGTCAAACTGACCATGGGATACCAAACAATGTCACTTGCCCTAAAAACTCGAGTTAAATAGCGCAAATGGGACATTATTTGTGAGAAGAGCAGTGTGGGCAGTCATGCACTTTAGTCAGCAATTGTTTTTTCCTGAATTTATTTGTTAGGGAGGACTTTAGAGGTTTTTTTTTTTTAGAAAATTCCACAAAGATGGTGGCAACTTGTCGCTTGTTGCTAATTGAAGGAAAGAAAAACAGAACAGACTGCTGAATCTGGTTCTTTGGGTAAAAGAGCAAATCAGTGCATGATAATGGTCAAATCTCTTAGCTGCTTTTATCACAGTTCTCAACTGATTTCCCTCTCAGGGATTTTTTTCAGCATGTCCGAACCATAATTTTACCAATTTCAAATGATGAATGAATACTTAATTACTGGGATAAGTCACTGTGGTAGTACAAAGGTACTGCTCTTTTAATACCTGTACCTTTTGGGGCTTTGGAAAGTGTACTGTCACCAGGTCTTAGTCTAGATTGTACTGTGCTTAGGGACATGAATGAACACCTACTGTAGCCCTATTTCTGACTGCAAACCATTTCATACGTTGAAAGAAATTGCTCAGTTACCCTTGGTACACTTGGTTCTATGCCTGGCACTGTGTCATCGGTGGGTGCTCTATGCATTACATCATAATGTTCCTCATGGTGGTGACTAAGCAAGATGCACTTCATGTGATACAAGAAAACTATTAGTCATGGAATTTTTTAAATGGCACTGGCTAAACATGCCAAACAAGTCAAAAACAAACTTCTAGATCCAGTTTACACATTCCAGTAGATAAGGTTTATCTGGCCTTAGCAGTGACAAATACCCCGATACATCAGAAGAAGCCGTTGAATGAGTCATGGTAGTTTGTTTCACATTTTGTTTTACAGCTGTGACGTAGTTCTGTTTGAACATGAATGTTGTATAGACTGGGAAAATGATCATTGTTAAAAGGAGAATCAAGAAATAATATATTCCATGGCAAACCGTAAAGGTCATAAAACCTTCAATTAAATGAAACTTTTATGTAATATTTTAAAATTCCTTGTGGTCATACAAGTGTAAAAAAAAAAAAAAGATACTACTACTTTGGGTACTAATATGAGCAGAAATTACAAAAATATATATTTAATAACTAATGACTAACAGGTAAAACAAAAATGAGTTGCATCACATTGTTTTTCAGACAGACAAGACTTTTTCACCTGGACCGTTACATTTAAAGTTAGGATGGATGGAAGATAATGTGTCATTTGCAACTCTTTTTCTTCTTTTGGTGTTTATTCACCACTCTGGTACAGCGCCCCTCTGTCAGCATGGTATAATGCCGCATTTGCAGTTAAAAATGACATTGGTCAATTAACAATTTTCATGTTCTCAGAACTTCTCGCACTGGAGATGGGCCAAAATTTGGCAGAGGCGGCTGTCTCCAAATTCTAGTCAGGATACTTTATCTGTATTTGTTTGGGACATTTTTACAGTTAGATGAAAACCAAGCAACCCAAGATTTGTCTTTAACACCCCACATGAGCACATTGAGGGTGTTTACAGGAGTGCAGTGTCTACATTCTAAGAAAGCAAACTAATTGGAATAAAATAAGCATTTCAGTTCTTCAAAGTCTGGTTGCACCATAATGATTTCAACTATCATCAATTAAGTGATTGGTTTCAGGGTGTAATATTTGATGGTATTTGATCTATGCCAGAAAAAAAACAGACTTAGTGTTACATAGTCTTTCTTTTAAAATGCATAATGTGGCTTGTGTCTATGAAAAACTGCTAGAAATAATATAGTTTTAATGTCCCAAGACAATTTGGGCATCAAGTTTATACTTGGACAAACAGCCTCTATGTCAGCCCTGCTGTTACAATTATTATATCCTCAAGCAACCATCTGAAAAAAAGAAAAACAGAAACTGGCGAACACTTCTGTTCCTCGGTGACTTTCAAAAATGTTAGCAACTGAAGACTTTAATTAAAAAATACAGAAACGTTTTGTGTACTGATTTAGATGAACAACTGCAGGACTTGTGTGGAACATTATCATCCATAATTTACAACACGTCTGTGTATGTGTTTTTAACTTTTATTAATGGAGTTTACCAACAGCTTTGACATTTTGTCCGTACAATTTCTAATTTAGACTCCTCTACATAGATCACACGAGCGATTAAGCTGAGTACGGGAAGGATCTACAGTACTATAATCTGGTGTTATTGTTGTGCCGAGACACTCTACTGAGCGCCAATGTTTAGATCATCAACACGTGGATCCCTCGTGAATAGCGTTTAATAAAAGAAGTACTCAAATCCAGCTTTGGCCACACTAACACCTGACTTTGGGGCCTTTCTGTCTGAGTTCTAGTCCATTCCTTGATCAACATCTGTGGCATTGTGGGAAGCAACCATGTGACAGCTTCTGCTGCTCAAGGATGGGTTGTAGCTGTCACAAATGAAATGACATTTACCTTCAAAATTATTCCATTGGTGTGGTTTTATGGAGCACAAAATTATCTAACAGACATTAAATAAAGGGTTCAAGTTCAACGAGTACAAGTGATTTTGGTGTGGAATTTAAGACAATGGTGGTGTGTGTGCGTGTGCATGTTTCTTTCTATTTTTTTAAACCTGTTTGTTGTAAAATTCTATGAGTGGTCGAAAGACCTGTGACATTTATTGTATCTCGGACAGTTTGAGAACAATGAATGAAAGACGGGAAAGACATCTTTATCAAAATATATTCTCCCTCACAAAGAAGGCAGTGATTCATTGAGTATGTTGCCTGCAACGATCCCAACTACAATTGGTTTTGAAGCAATTAAAGGAGCTTTGAACTGGGAGCATCAAGGAGTGACAAACAGCGGGCCACTGAGCTCGGCTAACCACACTTGTGCATCAACACGCTGCTTTCATTTTAGAACCCACAGCTGTTGACTGTAATTTGCCAAACTTCCTGCTTCTCATTTTGGTGCTACTAAAGGCTAAGACAGCTTTTGTGTGAATACCTCCCCTGGGGGGCGTCAGACGTCTTTACGGGAGGTGGACCAATGTGAGGGGGAAAAAAAAATGTAAAAAAAACTTTTTAAACCTGGTAACTTTGATATATGTCAATGGCAAAATTGATATTTTTAGACCATATGGTAAGAGAACAGAAAACTCAAATCTTTTTAATTAGTGCTGATATTGCAATCATATAAATACGAGGCGAATACAAAAAAACAAAAATGTTAACAGCATGTAGTAATTACATGCCAATCTGATTTCTTCAAAAAAGGAGTGAGTGGTGGCGCCAGCCATTTTATATTCTCTGGGGGGAAACTCACTCTCTCACACTTTGTCCAACTTTGAAAGCCCCCGATATAAGCCGATAATATCTTCATTGTGTGTTACAGTAGTGTGCTATTGCAGTAACCAGAGTGTATGTAGTTGTGTTTATGGCTTCATTTGCCTTGATATCAATTAATGTTAATTATGAGTTAATGCAAATTCCCTTTAATGACACCATTTTTTTTTATCAGACTATTAACGCACGCCCCTTATATAACCCAGTTGACGAATCCTGCCAGCATTTTGTCCACATTACTTCCCCATTCAAACCCCAGTATTTTGGTCCCTTGGACCAGTTGGCCAATCATCAGTGTATTTCTTGTGATGTGGTCACATGGTTTCGCAGACACTTGAGTGTGTATATACTGTAACCAGAAAGTGGAGCAGATGGACGACCTACCGTGACTTTTCATTCAACTTGAATTGTTTACGTTTCTTCATGGTAGCGGGTTGTCTAAGCTCCACTCTAATGTCTTTATCAACCTCTTACCAGGAACGTCCCTTATCTTAAACATGACTTGTCACATAATGTGCCTCCATGGCCGTCTTCAAGTATCTTTAAGCAGAGGAAATGCAGTCGAATAGTCTCTCACTCTCTCTCCTGTTTTCAGGTGGAGCACATTGTGGACAAGAGGCGAAATAAGAAGGGAAAGTGGGAATACCTAATTAGATGGAAGGGCTATGGAAGTAAAGAGGACACCTGGGAGCCAGAGCACCACCTACTGCATTGCGAGGAGTTCATTGATCGCTTCAACAGTTTGCAACTCCATTCTGACAAACAGCCCAAAATTCCCAAAAGTACGACCAATGGCCACCCAGCAGCCATAGAAAACCCCCGAGCTCGGTCTGAAGCACGAAAGAAGAAAAGCAATAGTGAGACAGCTGTCGGTGTTCAAGGAGGAACTGTTCAAGGGATTGGAAGTAGAGGCTTAGGACATGTTCACAAACCGGTGAATGTGGGCATACAAGACAAATTGGGCAAAGCCATGAGGTTTAAAACTCCGCAAATAGGAGCCACTCGCTTTGTGGCCCAAGTGAGAGAACCTCATAATGGACTCTTGAATGGAGATGTGGAGCCACATGTTTACAGGACAGCTTCAAGGTCACACAGCGCATCCTCAAACAGAGTGGATGGAGATCTGGATGAAATAGATACGACTGACTTGGGTAAGATTTTAAGAACCTCAGCAGCATGGAAAATTGTTGTTGGGCAGAATTTCTAATAGAAAAAGACCAATATCCATTGAATGGAGAGAAAAAGAAAAGAAAGGTATAAAGTGGTGCCTTGAGATACAAGTGACTCGACTTGCTCAAGAGATTTTTTGGCTTTTACTACTTTACATTGTGAACAAATCTCCCAAAAAATGAAGCCCTCAAGCTGTGTAATGCCGCACAGAGTTAAAGTTTACAGTCAAACTAAGATAATTACACGTTGTATATTTAAAACAACCACATAACTTTGCCTTTAAAGACACACAAAAGTCATTTTTATGTTTTTTTTCTAAATACATTAAATCTGTTTGAAGCCAAGTACTGAAAGTAGTACTAATAGTAGTACTGAATTGTTGAGATATAGCATGAAACTCTTTTTCACCATTTTTTTGGGCGGGGCTAAAATGGGGGCGTGCTGACACAAGCAGGGAACAGCATGAGTCGTCCCTCCCCTACTATATAATTACCAAGCGCCCCTATTCCATGCAGTGGCCATTTGGCATAACTACCACTTCCTTATTCATAATAACTTAGTCCAGTTCTACGACTACAGCGTGCAGTTAGCATCAAACGATGCCTACAACTTGAAAAAATACATCCTTCCTTAAGTGTAATGTGTTTTGTACTATATGGGCTACAGTTTATCTGCCTTGGTGTGCAACCACGCACAGCACGTAGTAAGGCAGCTGCGAAGCAGATGATTCCGCCGCCCCGGTAGCCGCCACACAATGGTGTTAGGGCCGTCAGCCTCACAGTTGCCGAATGCGACGTCACAGGGTGAGGAGAAGGAGAGAAAAAAAATCATCCGAGGGGACCGCGGTCGATCGCACTGTTGCGGCACACCCTTCGATGGCCACAGCAGCGTGATGCACGGCCCGCTGAATTTCAACGGATGCAAATGAGAGAAAATTGTCCCAGCCCAGCTGCCAATCATTACGCCGAGGCTCAGAGGCTGCCTGGCCGCCACAGAGTGCGTCTATGCGGCCCGTGAGAACGTGTGTAGGCACATATTCGATTGACAGCGGAGGGTTCCAAGGAGTGGGGTTTTCAGAGCATTTAGCGACACACCCACAGCGTCTGGAAGCTGAAAGAACATCTCAATTGTTGACCATTTTGAAGCCTGATTTCACATACTTTACCATTTTTTGATTCATTAAAATTTGTTAACAAAAAAGTTGTTAACAATACTCCTCTCTGTGGTGTGTCAAGAGATTTTGGGGGCCTCTGTGGTGGGCCTTTAAGTCCGCTATCTTAATACTAACATGTAATGGGAAATGCTATAGACTAACAAATAGCATCTTTGTAGAGGTGTTATAACGCTTTAAGGTGACGGGTATTGGAAAACAAACGGGGCGTCAACACATTTAGACAGAGAATATAACCATACTCGTTGCCATATATTCTTTATCCTCCACGAAAAGATTACTGACTCCCTTACAGGTCCATCTATCGATCCATTTTCTACACCGCTTAGCCTCACTAGGGTCGCGGGTATGCTGGAGCCTATCGCAGCTAACTGCGGGCGAGATGCAGGGTACACCCTAAACTGGTCGCCAGCCAATCGCAGGGCACACACAGTATAAACAAACAACCATTCACACTCACATTCACACCTACGGGGAATTTAGAGTCTTCAATGAACCTACCATGCATGTTTTGGGGTTGTGGGGGTAAACCGGAGTACCCGGAGAAAACCCAGGGGAGAACATGCAAACTCCACACAGGCAAGGCCGGATTTGAAAACAGGTCCTCAGAACTTTGAGGCGGATGTGCTAACCAGTCGGCCACCATGCCCACTTACAGGTCACGTTTGTAAATTCAATCTGATGCTCTCACTGCGCTCTGAGAGCGCATTGTTCAGAGCGGCAGAGAGCGCACTCCAGTTTCTATGAATTTACGAAAAAGCGTGTCAGCCATTAGCAGGGATACGTCAGTGCATCCGCCATATAGAATGTGTTAGTTCTGCCTGTAAACATCTTGTCCTGCCTGACGCTGCGGCTGCTCTGTCTCCTCAGTCAGAGTAGCGGGAGTGCACTCCGGCACACTCTGGAGTGTGGCGCTCTGAATAACCGAACAGCACACTCCAACAAGCTCTGAATTTCCGAACGTACCCACAGTAGTTGAGTGAAACTCTTCTTCGTTTGTCTGCATGACTGAATTATGCTGCCACCCAGTGACCAAGTCACACACACACGAGAAGGAGCTGAAATGAATTCATGATGAATCACAAATTGTTTAATACTTTACATTCTATTTAATTATGTGACTACTATATGTTTCTGAGTACAATATTAGTGATTATATTTTCCATATTACAAAAAGGGAAGGATTAATTATATTTTTATTCATTTCAATTGGGAAAGATGATTTGAGTGTTTTGAGTTGCGAACGTGGTCAGGGAACAAATTAAACTCTGATCTCAAGGCACCACGTCTATAATACTGTACAGTATATACTGTGTACAATACAATATACAATCACATGAGCGCATTGCCACACGATTCTCTGATCTTTCCATCTCCTCTGTAGGTCTTTGTTTTGGTTCATTGTCATTTTCAGGCACAATGGGTTTCAGTTTCTAAAAACAACTCCAGCCCTGCACCAAGTCTGACGAGATGGAAGGCTAATAGGAACCCAAAAACAAACAATGGATCTATATAAACAATATTTTACATACTTTTAGAGATGTGGTTGTGTTGTCATGTACTGCCTTTCTCCTGAATTCAGCAGGTGTCGCTTTGTCATTTTTAAGCATAATTTAAGAATTAGATTAATGGTCTGAGTTTTTTTGGTGCAGGAACACAGGACAGATTTTTTTTCCAAAAAAATCTTTTTCAAATGTTGTGTGTGACTGTGAGTAATTTTGTTTGGAACAACAATAGCATGGGCCAAAAGGGTATGGGTATGGATGGATGGATAAATGGCACATAGTGTATGCATGATCACAAACAAGTGGATGCTGCCGGGTGAGATACAATGTGGTTTTCTGCGACCTTGTCATAATCATCCTGTATTCTTGTTGGCCTTTGTCTTCTACACATCGTATATGCTTTATTCGACACATAGGCCTATGTTTGAGTGTGTTGCGCGGCTAAAGCTCTGCACCTGAGCAAATTGCTATTTTTCCAGGGATTTGGTATCACAATGTATGAATAATTTATTAACGAAAATGGAAAAAAATGGGCCAAGAACCATCTGCACAGTTTAACTGATTTTTGTGTGAGTGGGTTTTAGTTTTTTTGGAGACGAGGCAATGCAAATGGTTACCTTCAAACTCGTCCAGGTCCTGGAAATTATGATAGAGATTACGAGAAACTTGTTAATTAATTGTTTCACTGTTCCTTGAGCTCTCAGAGTCACATTAATAAGTCATCTGCTCATAATTGGAGACTTCTTGCATGCAGTTCAAAAGTCAGTTGTGCTGAAAGCTTACAGTGGATACAAGTGAATTTTTTTTGTGATATAAAAAAAATAATAATTAGACCAAGATAAATAATTTCAAGTCTTTGTCCACCATTACATATAACCTGTACAACTCACTTGGGGAAAAAAAATCAATATTTTCGAGAGCAGAAGTAAAAATAAACAACTCTGATAATGTGGTTGTCCAAGTCTGCACACCCTCTTTAAACTGGGACGTTGCTGTGTTCAGAATGAACCAAACCAAACCAAACTCATGTTAAATGGTAGCCAGCACATACTTACAGCTCGAGCCATCATGCGCAGAGAGCTACCACAGCAGCCGAGGAATTTCATTGTTCAAAGGTAACAGACAGGTGAAGGTTACAAAAGATTTTCCAAGGCATTAAATAAAACATGGAAAACAGTGTGATAGATGAGCAACAGGAGTTCCTGGCAAGTACTGGCTGTTTAATATACATGACAAAAATCTCCTGTCTTCTTCATATGTATGGGTGGTGTAAAATACTGAAGTCTTATGTTACAAAGAAAAACATCCAAGTGAAAAAACGTGGGAAAATGTGTTCTGGTCTGACAAAAGCAATATTGAACTTTTTGGCCGTAATTTCAAAAGATATGTTTGGTGCCAACCATAGGTGTAGGTTTCTAGCCCATTTTGGGGGTGCTCAAGCAGCCCTAAATTGTATCCCAGCACCCCTAAGATTTGAGAGAATGTTTGCGTGTGTGTGTGTATTTTTTATATATATAAATATATATATATATATATATATATATATATATATATAAAATACACACACAGACATACAGTATATACTTTTCAGATGTCATTTTTAAACAAGCTAGAAAAGTATAGCACCATACACTACTTGGTTGAAATAATAGTTTAACCACAAAAATACATTTTTTTGTATTTTTAGTGCACACTATAGGGGACTGATTTACTGCAGGGAAAAACAATATCTACATACTATTAATGTGTATGTAGAGGGTCTTCTGTATCAAAATGAGCCATGGTTCCCCTAGGAATTTGTACGGTTACAATATGTTTGTTTCATAAATCCAACCCAGTCCTCTTTTTCTGTGTCTCAACATTTAAATAAACTTGATCAGATTTGATGGTTTAGTCACAGACTTTCCCAAAAAGTGTTATGTTTTTCTTTCATAAATCTGGGAATGAAATTGCATTCAAATATACAAAACAGTAAAATTTATCCTGCCTGAGTGGGAGCTCAGCATTCCTAAAGTTTTCATCCTTTAATCACCACTGGTGCAAACACAACACCACTCATCATCAAAACAACACGTACATTTAAGCATTGGGACTAGTTTTCTTCATCTGGAACTGGGCCCTTAGAAAGCAAAAAAAAACCTTCTGGAACTCGAACATCGGAACTTTATTTGTGGTTAATCAGAAGCACTTTTGGTTGCAGGTGCGTGCTGATTCCCATTTAATATGGGTTTCAATGTGATTAGTTATTTCTGGACACTGCCACATCCCCACTTACAAGAGGGTGTGCACATTTGTGCAGCCATATAATTTCTGTCATTTATTTGTACTTCCCCTCTCGAAAGGATTTCCTTGTTTTCAATTGAGTTGTAGAGGTTATAGATTACATTAATGCTGGAAAAACTTTGGAAACGATTTATCTTGGCCGCATTTTTTTAATTACACACACACACAAAAAGGAATTGAACAGGGGTGTATAAGGCTCCGATCATGGTTCTTTGCTACAGAAGCTGATAACACCACCTGAATTTGACTGCCAGGTCACAGTCCAGAACTCACACTGCCATGGTTAATCATTTATATACAATTCATAATGTCATCACCTCTTGAAAACAGACAATTCAAATGCCTAAAACAGACTGCAAACCATTAGATGACCATTCATATCAGAATCAGAATAGAATCAGAATCATCTTTATTTGCCAGTATGTCCAAAACACACAAGGAATTTGTCTCCGGTAGTTGGAGCCGCTCTAGTACAACAGACAGTCAATTTACAGAACACTTTGGAGACATAAAGACATTGACAAAAAACAATTGTGCAAAAAGATGCAGAGTCCTCTAGCACTTAGAGCAGTTCGAATGACTAATATCGCAATAGTCCGGTGCAATGACCATTGTGCAAAGGGCGCTGAGACTTCAAGGAGTGTATGCGGTTTAAAGTGACGAGTAGTGCGATAATCTGGGACAATGGTTGTGCAAATGTTACGGATACTCCTCAATCAGTGTGCAAATGGAGCAGATGCTACTCTGGCATGAGTGGCCAGTATATGCAAATAGTGCAGCATGGCGAGACAACTACAGCGAGTGCACGAGTAATACATAAATGGCCCCACAGAAATGTGACAACGAACTCAAGTCAAAAAATTGCCAGCTTGTTGTCATGGAATTATAGGTTAGCTGTTTAAGAAGTTGATTGCAAGAGGGAAGAAGCTGTTGGAATGTCTACTAGTTCTAGTTTGCATTGATCGGTAGCGCCTACCTGAGGGGAGGAGCTGAAAGAGCTGGTGACCGGGGTGGGGAGGGTCCGAGAGGATTTTGCACGCCCTTGTCTTAGTTCTGGTAGCGTGCAAGTCCTCAAGGGTGGGTAGGGGGGTACCGACAATCCTTTCAGCAGTTTTGATTGTCCGTTGCAGTCGGAGTTTGTCCTTTTTTGTAGCAGCACCAAACCAGACTGTGATGGAAGAACACAGGACTGATTCGATGACCGCTGTGTAGAACTGTCTCAGCAGCTCCGGTGGCAGGCCGTGCTTTCTCAGAAGCCGCAGGAAGTACATCCTCTGCTGGGCCTTTTTGAGGACGGAGTTGATGTTGGTCGCCCACTTCAGGTCCTGGGAGATTGTAATTCCCAGGAACTTGAAGGTCTCGACGGTTGACACAAGGCAGCTGGACAACGTGAGGGGCAGCTGTGGCGAAGGATGCCTCCTGAAGTCCACGATCATCTCTACAGTCTTGAGCGTGTTCAGCTCCAGGTTGTGTCGGCCGCACCACAGCTCCAGCCGCTCCGCTTCCTGTCGATATGCAGACTCGTCATCGTTCGTGATGAGGCCGATGACAGTGGTGTCATCTGCAAACTTCAGGAGTTTGACAGTCGGGTTCGCTGAGGTGCAGTCGTTCGTGTAGAGAGAGAAGAGCAGCGGAGAGAGGACACAACCTTGGGGCGCCCCAGTGCTGATGCTGCGTGTGGATGAGGTGGCCTCCCCCAGCCTGACCTGCTGTGTCCTGCCCGTCAGAAAGCTGTAAATCCACTGGCAGATGGCAGGTGCGACGCTGAGCTGGAGAAGCTTGGATGAAAGGAGTTCAGGGATGATGGTGTTGAACGCTGAGCTGAAGTCCACGAACAGGATCCTCTCGTAGGTCCCTGCACTGTCGAGGTGTTCTAGGATGAAGTGCAGTCCCATGTTGACTGCATCATCCGCAGATCTGTTCGCTTGGTAGGCAAACTCCAGGGGGTCCAGCAGGGGACCTGTAACACTCTTGAGGTGGTCCAGCACGAGACGTTCAAAGGACTTCATGACCACAGATGTCAAAGCGACAGGCCTGTAGTCATTCAGACCCGAGATTGCAGGTTTCTTGGGGACTGGAATGATGGTGGAGCGTTTGAAACAGGAAGGAACTTCACACATTTCCAGAGATCTGTTGAAGATCTGAGTGAAGACTGGAGCGAGCTGGTCCGCGCAGACTTTGAGGCAGGATGGGGACACGTGGTCCGGGCCTGCCGCTTTGTTAATCTTTTGTTGTTTGAAGATGCGTCTCACATCCTGTTCATGGATGGTTAACGCAGAGGTCAGAGGTGTGATTGTGGTCGCGGGTGCGGCCGGGTTGGTGTGTGGTGTGAAACTGTCCTTTTCAAATCTGCAGTAGAAGGTATTCAAGTCGTTGGCTAGTGTGCTATTGTTCTCAGCTTGGGGGGATCGTCGCTTGTAATTAGTCAGCGATTGGAATGCATGCCAGAGTGATTTAGAGTCGTTTGCGCTAAACTTATTTTCCAACTTTGCTGCATAGTTCCTCTTTGCAATGTTAATTTCTTTAGTCAGCTGGTTTCTAGCTCGATTATACAGGGCCCTGTCCCCGCTCTGATATGCGTCCTCCTAAGCTTGGCGAAGCTGCTTAAATTTAGCAGTGAACCACGGCTTGTTGTTGTTGAATGTGCGAAATGATTTTGTTGGTACACAGACCTCTTCACAGAAACTGATATAGGATGTGACAGTGTCCGTATATTCATCCAGGCTGCCAGCTGAATTTTCAAAGACACTCCAGTCTGTGCAGTCTAAACAGCTTTGAATTTCCATCTTGGCTTCATTTGTCCACTTTTTGACTGTTTTCACTGTAGGCTTCGCACATTTAAGTTCTTGCCTGTACGTCGGTATTAAGTGAATTAAGCAGTGATCAGACGAGCCCAGGGCTGCACGAGGTATAGCACGGTATGCGTTTTTTACCGTAGTGTAGCAGTGGTCTAAAGTATTATTTTCCCTGGTAGGACAGTCGATGTGCTGCTTGTATTTAGGGAGTCCGTGGTTGAGTTTAGCTTTGTTAAAGTCCCCAAGAATAATGAGGGGTGAGTCGGGGTGTTTTTTTTCAATTTCGTTGACTTGATCGGCGAGCGTTAGCAATGCGGCGTTCGTGTTAGCTTGAGGCGTTATATAGACTCCAGCCAATATGAATGATGCGAACTCACGTGGCGAGTAGAATGGTTTACAGTTTAAGAATAGCGACTCCAAATGCGGGCTGCAGTGTGTACTGAGCACCGTGACGTCCGTACACCACCATTTTTCGTTGATATAGAGGCATATCCCGCCGCCCTTTGTTTTCCCCGATGATTCCATGTCGCGGTCCGCTCGATGAATGTTGAAGCCGGGGAGCATGACGCCGCCATCGGGTACAGCGTCGCAAAGCCAGGTCTCCGTGAAGCACATGGCCGCGGAACGTCCGAAGTCTTTCCTGGTCTTTAACAGAAGATGAAGCTCGTCCATTTTGTTGGATAGGGAGCGTACATTCGTGAGGTGGATCGACGGGAACGCCAATCTGTGTCCTCTCTTGCGGAGTTTCACCTGAATGCCGACTCGCTTCCGTCTCCATGCGCCGAAAACCGCGGACGCCGCTCCGGTGAGTAACTCGGGGAAAAAACTGAGTGGATATTCGAAAGTTGGTGACAGAAAGTCCGGAGTAGACTCCTTGATGGTTAGCTGGTCTCCCCTTGTGTAAGTGAGTCGTGTAAGGTCTCCAAAGAAAAACACAAAAACAAAGACAATACTAGAGAGCGCGTTACCGAGGCGACCACACTGGTAGGCGCCATCTTGATAATAGATAATAGATAGATAATGAACCAGCTTACAGCTACTTGATGTCTATAACGAGAGTATCTTTGCTGCTCCCATAACGCGAGTTGGTTAACAAGAGAAGGTTTTTACCTCACATCATTCATATTGGTTACATTGCTAAAATAGTGGCCTCCATTCTAATCGACACATTGTCTCATTTAATTGAAACACACGCACCTCAAATAGATGGCTCCTTTATTCGATCCATCCATCTGTCGATTTACATCCAGTATACCACTCCTCATCCTATAGGGCACATATAACCAAACCACCATGCACACTCACATTCACACCTATGGCCAATTTAGAGTCTTCAATGAACCTAATATGCATGCACCTACATAAGCCAGAGCCGAAATTCAAACCCTGAACCTCAGAACTGAGGCATACTTGCTCACTACTGTAATTGTAGGTTAGTATACAAATCATAGTCATAGTTTTTCCTCACAGACATTGAAAGGTTAACTGCTGCAAGTAAGACTGTTAGTACCTCGGTTGCTAGCCAAAACAGCAGTATCTACTGAAACGTCAACAGAACCTCAGATGTTCTAAACGAATTCCCCGGACAGTATTATTTCTGTTTTGTGGAGGCGGTGATTATTCTGGGGAGCTGCACGTCATCTGATTAGTTCCACTCCAGTTTCACTTACAGTATATATTATTTTGGTCAAGCATTGTCCCCTTTGTAGTTAAGGAATTAAATGTGCCCGGCCACTAGATGAGGAAATGCGTTACAGTCCCCTCATTGATTTTGTTCTTTTAGTTGGCTTCATATTACTATTCAGGCACATTAAAATAAGTTTAAAAGTGTAAAATGTAAAGAATGTGTCTTTACTGAGCAATTCGGAAAGCTCATCAGAAATGAGCCACGTTTAAGAATCCCCAGCTACAAATTTAACTCAAGGCTACTGCACTGGTAGCTGCTATTATTGATGATAATCTCCTAATCCTTGAAGGACTCCTCCACTTACCTCACTGAGCTCTCTCAATTCCATCCATTATCCCGCTACTGTGACAGTGTTGCGTAATAAGAGTGTCTCTGATTATGCACACACACTTACACAGTACATCCGAAAACAAATTGTAAATGTTTAGCAAAACAACAGACTGGATCAGACTTTTAATATTTTATGACATCGTAATACGTTTGACATTCCAGTAAGAGTTGGCACAGGTGACACATCTTTGTCTAATATTCTCCCAGAATACAACAGATTTATGTGGCTGTTGAGAGAAGACTGGATGTTTCATATATTTTAAGTACAGTAGACTGCACATTTTAAGTCAATTTAATTATAAGCACTTGTGGTGATGAAAGCAGTAGAATATACCTACAGTAATATGATTTTTTTTTTTTTTTTTTGTAAATACATTCTATGAAGTTCTGTATACAATATTAAGATATAGTTTATAATTACAGCCAATTATCTTTACATGTCCATAGTTCACCACAGCTTTTTCTGCTTCCCGAAATCTTCTTCTCCAGAGACCACCCTTAAGATATTTTTTTTACATTGTGTATGTCAGTGTTTGAAATGCAGTGGGCCACTTTGCAAGAGTTTGGGGAGCTTTGTGGTATATTTATGGTTTAAAGTATCAATATGTGCACTTATAATCACTTTTAGGGACGCATGAATTCGTGAATTGTTACTATTAACAATCGGGCTCAGTCCCTATCCCTGTTGAATCGTGGTGTTCCACTGTATATATTATAATAACTGTATTCATTCATTCATGTATCCATTTTGATTATTCTGAGGGAAAAAACAACCTTTATAAACCGAGAACTCCTGAAAAGTTTACAGAAATTAATTTCACTATAATTGTATTCAAACAATTCGTAGTCTCTGAACATGTTCAACAATAGATGACAATTCCTACATGTGTGTTATGAAAGGAATTTAGACATTTCATTCAAAACACAATGACTCCAGAAACTGCCTTTTTTTTCTCTCCAAACAAAAGAACATGCAGTGGATTTCCTCAAGCATTAACAACTTGAGTTCTGTGTCAGGCTGCTCCTTCACTTCATGTTCAAATTCCCTTGTAAACAACCATTTAAATCAAGTTGGATACACTCATTAAAAAGAAAAATCAAATTAAATTGTAAGCATGTGCACATTTTTTTTTGTACATCCCGTTGTCCTCCACAATAATCGAGTGAAAATGATTTATAGGCCAGATGAAAGCATACAACTATAAATATTTAACTTATTTGTTTATTTATTTATTTTGACAGTAACATGTTATTCCTTTTTCCAATGCAGTTTACACATATATAGTATAATCAACTGAGGTAGCAGAGTGGTTGAGTTGATTTCAACAGTGGAGGTTCAGATTGAGGATGGAGAGTTTGGAATCTACTTTTGATTGGAAGGATAGGGATACGGAGCCTGATGTCCCGCCACGGAGGCAAACAACAGTCTTGAATTTGAGGCAAGGAGACAAAAGATAATTCAGGTTGATTAAACCAGAAGAGTTCTGAACGATGAAAATAAATTTTGGCTCATTCGCATTGGACACAATATTGGCCAGGACAATTTTACAAGAAATTTTATCGATTAATGTCCTACTGAAAAATGAAAGAAGTCGATCCATGATGGAAAATACAACCTTCCAGGAGGCCAGGTTTTAATGTTGATTATTTTATTAATTGGGAATTATTTAATTGAATTGATTTATTTGTGAGTTTAGAGTCAAGGAAGCATTTCAGTGATTGACTTAAAAAATTCACCTGCAGTCAATGACATTTAAAATTTTCCTGGTTGAAGAGTAGGCTACATTTCAGTAAAACTATTTCCGGGTCACGGTTTAGTAGCGTAGCCCAGGCATCCCATCTTCCGGGGAACGCACTCCGGCTCCTCCTGGGGGACGCTTAGGCGTTCCCTGCCCAGACAAGCTCATATAATCCGTCTGCTGAGTTCACGGTCTTCCCTGAGGTCTCCTACTATTTGGACATGCCCCGAACACCTTAAATGAAAGGAACCTCAGAAGGAATCAGATGTCCAAACCAAACCACTTCACGTGACGCGATGTAAAAGAAAAGCAATTCTAGTTTGAATTTACTTTGAACTCCCACTCTTAGCCTGAAGCAAATACAGCCACTTTACAAAGAAAAGCCAATTTAGATTCTTCTGAAAACTTTCAATTGACAAATTTGAACAGTATGTGCACAGGCAACTTGTAGGTGAGCTATAGAAAGTATATATTCATATACCATGCATCAGACCAATATGGGACATCATCTTGGACAATACTTTCTTTTTGGACATCTTGGACACTTAAATAAATAAATAAACAAACAAACAAACAAACATACACAAATAGCATTTTTTTTCAGGCAGCTTGTCAAATATTAAATTGCATTAAATACAATTATTATTTTTTTCATCTGTACAAGACTAACTTGACCTATTTTTCCATCCTCCCTCTGTCAGGCTCCCCTCTGGCCAATGGTAAAATGCATCTGCACAGCTCAGTAAAACGCAAGCTGGTAGAGAACAAGTGCTACGTGTTTGACAAGCGGCTCAGGTACAACGTACGACAGAACGAGAGCAACTGTCGATTTCGGGACATCGTAGTCCGGAAGGAGGATGGTTTCACGCATGTCCTTCTTTCCAGCCAAACAACGGATAACAACGCTCTGACACCAGAGGTGGGAACGGCAAAGTCTCCACACACAATACATGAAGATGTTGTTATATTAACTTGTGCTTTGACATGTTCACTGTTTTTATCAAGGGGGTGATCACAACTTATTTTCAATAGAAGTATAGTAAGTAAGAAAGAGGTACAATTCAATGCAGATTTTTGCAAAATGATTGATGATTTGACTGATAGTTCTGCTGCATCTACTGTATTTAGCCCCATAACTCTAACACAGTTGATATTGTCCTCCCAATGCCTAATTTGTCCTAATTGTAAGCTTTAAAGACTTCCCTTGGTATCAGTTGCTCACTTTTGTGTTCAGCAAATGCTTATCCTACACTTAGACTTTTACTCTACCATAATGCATCTCATAAACAAAATAGTTTACTCTGTATGCATAATCAATCCATTTGTCTTTTTTTTTTTAATGGTGCAATTCAGTCCAATCTTGGGGCAAGCCACTTGAAAGATGCAGATGTCATTGACCTTGTACTGTATATCCCAAGGTTCTCCTATTTGTTTTGTACATCTCCACATATTACTAACATTGTAAGTACCCAACATTGCCCCATGTGACAAAGCTTTCCATCTGTGTAAAGAAAGCCTGAAAGAATAGTACTATATTTAACTCAATAGAACATGGGAATACTCAAGATCTGAGATTTGGGAATTAAAAGTACAGGCGGAGCTGATAAACTTGGCTTTGACTCTTTAAGCTATCCCATTGTTAAAAGATTTAAAACTACTCAACTGACAAAGTTTACAACATTGTGAACTGATCTTCTTGAAGCTTTCTATCATATGCTATACCACCAGTTAAAAATATCTTTTTTTTACATTGACTAATGTTATGAGTGTAACATTGACAAATGTTATGTATGATATTTTTTTATCCAAGGGTTGAAGTGAGGGTTGATGATACTGTAACCTCCTCAGTTGGCAACTATTCTTTTAATGGGCTTTCCTTCAACTCATTTCACAGGAACGCATTTGAAAATCCAGGTGTTGACTGGCGTGATGCATATAAAAAGTGATGCATTTCTAGTTTACTTAAAATATTTGGATAACACTGAAATAGTTTTTCTTCCCTTGCATCTTTAGTGGGTAAGCTTTCTCTGCTGAAGTTTAAACCAAGCAGCAGTCCATCACTCTGTTTGATTAAAAACAAAATCAACATTTGCTTCTGTCCTTCACACAAATGTAGATTTTTCTCTGGAGCTCATTACACATTCATTTCACTTTTCTGTTGTCTTCTGTCTCACAGATTTGAAGTAACACTTGTTCATATTATTTGACCATGATTTGGATTCACCTGGACAGAATAAGGCACTGAAATATAACACAGAGTAAGGTTACAACTGCAGATAATGGTTGAGGTCAGGTGACTGACTGAGCATTGAAGACTACTCTGTTTCTTTGCCTTCAAAAGTTCCTGTCCAACTGCAATAGAAAATGCAAGTTGCATACATTGGCTATCACTTTGGCGTAATACAGTGGTTTGTTACGTGTGCTTAGACTGTCTGTCTGACAGGCTGCATTGTCTATAATAAGGGGGAATTTTGAGAGGTTAGTGATAAATGGCAGCTGAACAAAGGGATGACCAGCCTGAGTCGTCACCGTAAAAGGAGAAAGCATCATGACTGGCCTTCATCAAAACTAAAACTAAAACAAAGACACAATCAAATTCCCAAGCTATCCATTACCATAGAAGTAAAATGAGAAGATGTTGTAACTGTCGTAGTTAGCCGTGACTACAAGTCAGCCCAGACTATAAGATTTATACAGTATATATCATTTATATTAAAAATGATTAGGGATTTTCAGCAAGGGCTGAAGACGTTACCATGATTTGTTCTCCTTTATTTGTTTTCAGGTAGGGTTATATTACACCTGTCATTGTGCTGCTTTTTAGATCATGAAGGAGGTGTGTCGGGCTCTCGGTAATGCAGCGGCCGATGACAGCAAACTGTTATTGCTCAGCTCTGTGGGGACTATCTTCTGCAGTGGGTTAGAGCCATCCTACCTGATAGGCCGTCTGTCCACCGACCGCAGGAAAGAGAGCAGTCGCATTGCAGATGCCGTAAGGTAAGTTGAAAACTCTCCCACAACTACATGACCGCTGTTGGACGCAGACCATCTACAGAAGAACCAGGCTGAGGTTTTAGTTGTGAAAAGCACATTTAGAGAATCAGAATCATCTTTCTTTTGCCATGTATGTCCAAAAAAACACACAAGAAATGTGTCTCCGGTAGTTGGGAGCTGCTCTAGTATGACAACAGACAGTCAATTGACAGAAAATACTTTTAAGACATAAAGACATTGAGAAAAACAGTCGCTGAGCAATAAAAGGTTGGTAGTAATCTGGTAATGCCGGTACAATTTACTTATTTTTTTTTTTTGGGACAATTGTGCAAAAAGATGCAGTCCTCTAGCAATTAGAGCAGTTTGAATGACTAATATAGCAATAGTCCGGTGCAATGACCATTGTGCAAAGGGCGCCGAGACTTCAAGGAGTGTATGTAGTTTAAAGTGACGAGTAGCGCGATAATCTGAGACAATGTTGATTGTGCAAATGTTGCAGATACTCCTGAATCAGTGTGCAAATGGAGCAGATGCTACTCTGGCATGAGTGGCCAGTATTGGTCAACAACAGATATGCAAATAGTGCAGCGTGGCGAGACTACTACAGTGAGTGCACGAGTAATGTATAATTGGCCCCACAGAAATGTGACAACGAACCCAAGTCAAAAAATTGCCAGCATGTTGTAATGGAATTGGAGGTTAGGTGTTTAAGAAGTTGATCGCAAGAGGGAAGAAGCTGTTGGAATGTCTGCTAGTTCTAGTTTGCATTGATCGGTAGCGTCTACCTGAGGGAAGGAGGCGGAAGAGCCGGGGACCGGGATGTGGAGGGTCCGAGAGGATTTTGCACGCTCTTGTCTTAGTTCTGGCAGCGTGCAAGTCCTCAAGGGTGGGTAGGGGGGTACCGACAATCCTTTCAGCAGTTTTGATGGTCCATTGCAGTCGGAGTTTGGCCTTTTTTGTAGCAGCACCAAACCAGACTGTGATGGAACAACACAGGACTGATTCGATGACCGCTGTGTAGAACTGCCTCAGAAGCTCCGGTGGCAGGCCGTGCTTTCTCAGAAGCCGCAGGAAGTACATCCTCTGCTGGAGTTGATGTTGGTCGCCCACTTCAGGTCCTGAGAGATTGTAATTTCCAGGAACTTGAAGGTCTCGACGGTTGACACAAGGCAGCTGGACAATGTGAGGGGCAGCTGTGGCGAAGGATGCCTCCTGAAGTCCACGATCATCTCTACAGTCTTGAGCGTGTTCAGCTCCAGGTTGTGTCGGCCGCACCACAGCGCCAGCCGTTCCGCTTCCTGTCGATATGCAGACTCGTCACCGTCCTTGATGAGGCCGATGACAGTGGTGTCATCTGCAAACTTCAGGAGTTTGACAGTCGGGTTCGCTGAGGTGCAGTCGTTCGTGTAGAGAGAGAAGAGCAGCGGAGAGAGGACACAACCTTGGGGCGCCCCAGTGCTGATGCTGCGTGTGGATGAGGTGGCCTCCCCCAGCCTGACCTGACCGCGTAGGTCCCTGCACTGTCGAGGTGTTCTAGGATGAAGTGCAGTCCCATGTTGACTGCATCATCCGCAGACCTGTTCGCTTGGTAGGCAAACTGCATGGGGTCCAGTAGGAGGCCTGTGACACTCTTGAGGTGGTCCAGCACGAGGCGTTCAAAGGACTTCATGACCACAGATGTCAAGGCGACAGGCCTGTAGTCATTTAGATCCGAGATTGCAGGTTTCTTGGGGGCTGGAATGATGGTGGAGCGTTTGAAACAGGATGGAACTTCGCACAGTTCCAGAGATCTATTGAAGATCTGAGTGAAGACTGGAACGAGCTGGTCCGCGCAGACTTTGAG
Organism: Phyllopteryx taeniolatus; assembly: GCF_024500385.1. NCBI lineage: Eukaryota > Metazoa > Chordata > Actinopteri > Syngnathiformes > Syngnathidae > Phyllopteryx > Phyllopteryx taeniolatus. The sequence continues at coordinate 37,462,206 of NC_084503.1, forward strand.
GCAGGATGGGGACACATGGTCTGGGCCTGCCGCTTTGTTAATCTTTTGTTGTTTGAAGATGCGTCTCACATCCTGTTCTTGGATGGTTAACGCATAAGTCAGAGGTGTGATTGTGGTCAGGGGTGCGCCCGGGTGGGTGTGGGGTGTGAAAGTGTCCTTTTCAAATCTGCAGTAGAAGGTATTCAAGTTGTTGGCTAGTGTGCTACTGTTCTCAGCTTGGGGGGATCGTCGCTTGTAATTAGTCAGCGATTGGAATGCATGCCAGACTGATTTAGAGTCATTAGCGCGAAACTGTTTTTCCAACTTTGCTGCATAGTTCCTCTTTGCAATGTTAATTTCTTTAGTCAGCTGGTTTCTAGCTCGATTATACAGGGCCCTGTCCCCGCTCTGATATGCGTCCTCCTTAGCTTGGCGAAGCTGTTTAAGTTTAGCAGTGAACCACGGCTTGTTGTTGTTGAATGTGCAAGGATGTAACAGTGTCCGTATATTCATCCAGGCTGCCTGGATGGAAAATCTATCCCTTTTATGCCAGAACAGTTTTTTACTGTGTCACAGTGGAGTTTTTAAGCTTCCGCTGTGGTATTATAATTGAGGTTTATTGAGAATCAGACTTGATCAGTCGAGCAGAACAATGTTTCTAGAAGGGAGAGAGAAACAAAGACAAAAGACAAAGCACTAATTGTAAACAGAATGAGAGAAGTAAATCATACCGTTGATACCGTTTTACATGCACAAAGACCGACAAAAGTGTCCTGTAATTGCTGTGGCCGCACCGCGGCGGCTGAGGACCCCACCCAATCAATCAAGGGGCGAGATCAGGCCCAGGGGTCCACCCGAGAGCAGCCCGGCGGACGGGACACAGCCCCACTGAGCCGCCCCAACAACCGGCCACCCAGTGGGGGCCGCAGGGACCCAATGCCACCCCCCCCAGCCAACACCCCCCATCCCACCCACCGCCCCGCACCCGACAAGGGAACGATAAGGGGGCCAGAAGGAGGAAAGAAAATCCCATCCCTAAGACGCCAGCACCGCAAGCGCAGGGTCAAGAAGAGAAGATCCCCAGTCCAAGCATGTGTCCTTTCATGGTGAAAATCAGTCTAAAGTGTGAAAAAGAGAAAAAATAAATAAATAAATTAGAAAAACAAGAAAATAAAACAACAACAAAGAATACTGAAGGCAAAACTTTACTATTACATTTACAATATATTTTTGTTATTTTCAGATGGCATTCTACCCGGGCAGAGGAATGAAATCTATGAGACTTTTCAAGCGCATGAGGGAAAATGTTCCTGTTGTTTTGATCATTCCTTTTTTCTTATAAACTTATCTGGGTCTGGGTACCAGTCCAAGAAGAAGAAGAAGAAGAAAGAGGAGTTGTCTTGTATTCTGGACCTTAATCTTTCAGTTGTTACTCAAAAGCCATGTCCATTTGTGAGGGCAGGAATTTTAGATGGGTAAATCGAGACCTTTATTACTGTATAAACACGTCCTCAAGTTCTACTGCTCTTTACCTCATCTAGGGACTTTGTGATGGCATTCATACGCTTCAAAAAGCCCATAGTGGTGGCAATCAACGGGCCTGCCCTGGGCTTGGGGGCTTCTATCCTGCCCCTGTGTGATGTGGTTTGGGCCAGTGAGAGAGCCTGGTTCCAGACTCCCTGCGCAGCGCTTCACCTCACCCCCTCTGGCTGCTCCTCTTATACTTTCCCGCAAATCCTCGGTGTGGCTCTGGTAAGTCCAAGCAAATCTTATTCAGCCATCCAGTTTATGTTTAAATCTCCCTTAAGTATGATGTTTTTTTTGTTTTGTTTTTTGTCCAAATGACAGGCCAATGAGATGCTGTTCTGTGGTAGAAAGCTGACAGCACAAGAAGCTTGCAATCGAGGTCTGGTGTCACAGGTATTCTGGCCAACTACATTTAATCAGGAAGTGATGCTGCGTGTGAAGGAGATGGCGTCGTGCAATGCCGTGGTGCGTGCCAAACCAGACAAGTGACACAAGGTGTTTGTTCTCTCGAAAATAGCCAACAAACCTCCTTTGTTTGCCCAAAAGGTTTTAGAAGAATCCAAATGCCTGGTTCGGAGCATCCTCCTGCGTGTTCTGGAGGAAGTGAATGAGAAGGAGTGTCAGATGTTAAAGCAGCGTTGGTGTTCAACCAAAGGACTGGAGGCGCTCTTCAGCTACCTACACAACAAAACGTATGAGAAGTGACCTCAAACTAAAGATACAGTTTGATGTAAGCCTTTGTTGCCGTCCATCAGCAGAGAACAATCCCGGGATTGAGTTTGCTTCCAACAAGTTGTTCTGGATCAGGTTTATAAAAGAGAGTTTTAAATTGGACCATCCAGATGTTGCATGTCCTTTCGAAAGGTCTAAGGGACCAAAAGTGCTTTAGTTTCATATAGTGTAAACAGGGCTCTCGGGGGAAGCTACAGTGTGTTCTGTACCAATGTGAGAAACAATCCAGATTAAGGGGGGAAAAATTGTCTGATTGCATATGACAAAGTGATTATATATATATATATATATATATATATATATATGAATGAATGTATATACTTCATACATATTTAAGTACAAAAGTTATTTTCTGTATATAAGAGCTTTATTTTAGTTCTTCAGTTGCCTGCTATTTTTAAGAAGAAGAAGAAGAAGAAGAAGAAGAAAACAGTGAAAACCAAAGTTTACATGAGGACACTGTTTCTTTATCCTTAACATTCCTCTCAGGCTACGGAAATGTTTTTCTCAGCATCTCAGTTCTGGTGTCTACAATAAATATGAGTTTTTGTGGGCAAATTAATCGATGATTTGGTAATTGATCATTCTGGTGATTGTGTGGAATTGGCACTGTTCACTCGGAAGAACAACATTATGTCAGGTTGTGATGTTAGAGTAACATCCCCACTAACCCACTCTTCTGGGCAGCATTATTCTGCTCAATACTAAAAAACATCATCAGCCACTTTTTATGATCACAAATCACTGTTAGGTCATATGAAGTAGTAGCAAGTAATATATTTTGGAAGAATAAACCTAGTTCTTTTTTTCTCATAAATATCTTAACCCCAAGTATAATCTGACTTTGAATGATCAACAACTGTTCTGTATGAGCAAAAGTCTTGGGGAACACCTATTAAACCACTACGCCCGTTTTTTTAAAGACTAGGCCCCTTAGTTCCTCATGAATATTAATTGTTCATCTTATCTAGATATTTTTGCCAATTCTATGCTTCCAACTTCGTCGCAACGTTCTGTGAAAAAGATAGTTTCATTCACAGTGCAAAGAGCATTAAAGAGGCATGCTTGGAGAAGTTTGGTGCAGAAGAAATTTATCAAACACAATTGGGATAACTAGAACAGACGGACAATGACCTCTGACTTCACAAATGTTCTAACATAAAATCTCACTGGACCACTTCAAAATGTTGTAGAGTCATCCCAAAACGTTGGAGGTGCAAAGTGGGGACAATATCTGTGTTTTTCTTCCATTTTAATTTTCTGATTTGGGGTCCCATTACTTTACTATCCACATTAGCTTATGTCGTATTCAACATCCTCTGCTTACTGTCACTTAGCAGTTTTAATGGAGTAGATAAGTGAAAGAATTGTTCGACTATTGTTGCAAGCTTGAAATTTTGTATATACACTCTTCGAATCCCACTCTTTAAAAAAATGTCCACTGCTCACACAAAATTCCAAGATGGCAGCCCCAAAATCCAAGATGTCTGCCCAAAAAATGTAATTTTCATTCCTTTATAACTCAAAATGAATTGATTATAGGCCCCAAAAATGCACTAAAGTTGAAAATCAAATTGGGTATTGGGGATATTCTTACATTTCTTGCGCTACAGCATAGGCATGTTTCCAGACTCAGGAAGGAAAGCAAAAAATGGGTTTATTAGCTGTAACTTTTACTTTTTTTTTTTTTTTTTTTAAATCCACAGATGCATTAAAGTTGAATACATATATGGCTCTTGTTGACATTTTGCTATCACAAGCATTCATGTAGCCATTATAATTCTTGAGCTACAGCATGAAGTACATACCTCTGTGAGTTGACAAAAAATGGGTTTATCAGTCATGATTTTGAAACTATTGATTTTCTGCTTCAGAAGTACATTGAAACTGATGATGGCACTTTTGTGGTCTTATTTGTAGATATACTGAACTGTTCCATAAGTGTTTCATACATGCCATCAATAAATAGGATCTTCTACCAAAATGTCCACTATAGCCATATTTATATTTGATTTGAATACATTTGTATATATTAAATAATATATATTTTCTCAAAGTTATGGTTCATAAACCCATTTTTTTTATCTCTGTAAAAGAGAGGTATTGAGACTGTAAAAGTACCTATATGCTTACATATGCTATATGTAAAAGTACCTACATGCTTCTAGAACCATAATAGATACAAACATGCCTTGGTACCCAACTTTATATTCAACTTTAGTACATTATGGGGCTTAAAATCAATGCATTTCGAGTCATAAAGGGGAAAAAAATTATAATTTGTGCGGACATCTTAGATTTAAGAATTTGCGTGACCAGCGGTATTTTTAAAAGAGAGTGATTTGAAAAGTATATATAACAAATTTCATGCTTGTTATGAATGTCATCTGCTCTAATATATGAGGTTATTTTCACGTTCATTTATCCTTGATTTTTGTTTTTGGTTCTTGTTCTGTCCATTTGTCTGTCCATGGTATTGACATACGTAAAACACACTGGAAGTCTACTGAAATCTTCATTCACTTTGGCCCTAGAGCAGAGTGACTTAAGGTTAAATGAGAGTACTAACTATAAGACACAGCCTATAGTGTAAGTTCAATAATGGAAAGATTTGCACTGGATTCCATCCCATTTTTGGGAGAAAATATCCACAAAATATGGCTTGCAGGTTTAAATGGAGATGTGAAACGTTTGATGTCTGTACAATCATGATATTTATTGACAGTCTTGTTTAGTACTAATTGTCAAGTAATCAGATTGTGGTTCAGGTAATTTGTCAGTGATCAGTGTTGTGAGTCGCTGTCAGGAATTTATGTATCAGCATGTGATGACTGATGAGAGGTTCTATTTTGATGTGTTATGTTTAGGATCTATTTTGTTTTACCAAATATATATACTATATGAAATATGTGGAAACTATTTTGTAAAAAAAAAAAAATAATGTGTAGACTGCCATACTTGGAGCTTGTTGCATGTAAGATACTGTAAATAATATGAATGTGTGGCCTGTTATTTCTGAGTATATTTTGTACTTGCATTGTAAGTAGCATTTGAAGATGTTGGTTGTACGTATGTATGTTTATTTTTGTATTTATGCAAGGGAAGGTGTGCTTTGTTTCTGAGACACCCTGATTCTAAATAACCTTTTATTAACCATTTAAGATTAGATGTATTGAACAAAAAGGGTTGGAGAAGTGGCTATATTATTCCTAAGTAAGAATATTTATTTTAAATCTTGACTAAAATGCAATATATGATAGTATAGTATAGTCATTTGTGAAGTTGTGAAAGGCTTGTTGAAGAACACCCCCCCCCCCCCCACCCCCCAAAAAAATAAAACTTCCACAAAATAAAAGACAAGTTAAATGCATGATTAGTGCCTTATTTTTCTTATCTTTCTTTTATATTGGAATGCACCTGACCTTTATTCTGCTTGTTGGGATATTGTTAAGGGATCAATATACAGTAATTAATATTCACACACACAAAAATCACGTTCACCGTTTCTTTCCTTTTACATGTAAAAAGTATTTTTCTGAATGTGTGTGTGTGTGTATATATATATATATATATATATGTATACATCCATCCATCCATCCATTTTCTGACCCACTTCTCCTCACTAGGGTCGCGGGCGTGCTGGAGCCTATCCCAGCTGTCATCGGGCACGAGGCGGGGTACACCCTGAACTGGTTGCCAACCAATCGCAGGGCACATAGAAACAAACAACCATTCGCACTCACAGTCACACCTACGGCCAATTTAGAGTCCAATTAATGCATGTTTTTGGGATGTGGGAGGAAACCGGAGTGCCCGGAGAAAACCCACGCAGGCACGGGGAGAACATGCAAACTCCACATAGGCGGGGCCGGGGATTGAACCCGGGTCCACAGAACTGTGAAGCTGACGCTCTAACCAGTCGGCCGCCACACACACACACACACACACACACACACGCACGCACGCACGCACACACACTCAGCGGCTGAAATAAGTATTTAACATAGTCACTGTTTTTCTCACTCAATATGCTTCCAAAGGTGCTATTGACCTGAAAATTTCACCAGATGATGAACAACACAAGTAATCCATACATACAAAGAAAGTAGAACAAATAAACTCAGAAATTAAGTTGTGTGTAATAATGTGAAATGGCACAGGGGGAAAGTATTTAATGAAAGAAAGAGATGCAAAAAGGCATGGAAAGTCAAGACAACACCTAAAATATATCGATAATCAAACAGCAATCCAGCCCCTTGTCAGTGCAAATGAATATCAGGTGGTTCAGTCCTAATTGATGGCCTACAAAAAGGTCTCATTGCCAAGGTGTGAGTCAAGACACATCTCATGATGGGTAAGAGCAAAGACCTGTCTAAAGACCATAGCAAATTCATTGTTGCAAAACATAACGATGGCATTGGTTACAGGCGTATATCTAAGCTTCTGAATGTTCCGGTGAGCGCGGTTGGGGTCATAATGTGGAAGTGGAAAGCCAACCGTACCACCATAAATTTGCCTCTATCAGGTGCTGCTCACTAGATTTCTGACAGAGGAGTGCAAAGAATAATCAGAAGAGTTGTCCAAGAGCCAAGGACCACCTGTGGAGAGCTTCAAAAAGACCTGGAATTAGCAGGTACTGTTGTCACAAGGAAAACAGTGAGTAATGCACTCCACCGCCTTGGCCTGTATGCACGCTCACTACGCAAGACCCCATTGCTGAAAAAAAAAACATGTCAAAGCGTGTTTAAAGTTTGCTGAACAACATTTGGAGAAGCCACTTAAATACTGAGAGAGTACAGTCTGGTCGGATGAGAGCAAAATTGAACTCTGGATCCCATAATGCACACCACGTTTGGAGGAGAAATGGCATTACACATCAGCCTCAAAATACTTTACCAACAGTGAAGTTTGGAGGTGGGAAGATGATGGTGTGGGGCTGCTTTTCAACAAATGGTACTGGTAAACTTCACATTATTAAAGAAAGGATGAATGGGCAAATGTACAGGGACATTCTTGACAAAAATCTGCTGCCTCGACGACGACGATGAAATTGAAACGAGGGTGGACACTTCAGCAGGATAATGATCCAAAACATACTGCCAAGGAAACTCTGAAAAATAAAGCTGCTAGAATGGCGAGCCTATCACCTCACTTGAATCTAATCAAAAATCTATGGAAAGAACTGAAACTCAAGGTCCATAAAAGAAGCCCACGGAACCTGCAAGATTTGAAGACTGCTTGTGTGGAGGAATGGGCCAAAATCACACCAGCGGAATGCATGCAACTCGTTTCTCCATACAGGAGGTGTCTTGAAGCTGTCATTGCAAATGAAAGCTTTTGTACAAAGTATTAAATAAATACCAGTTGGCATGTTCAATACTTTTTCCCTGTGTCATTTCACACTTAATTATGACTTAATTTCTGATCTTATTAGTTCTACTTTCTTGGTATGTATGGATTACTTGGGTTGTTCCCAACATCTGGTGAAATGTTCATGTCAATAGCACCTTTGGAAATATAACTGAGAAATATATATATATGCCATGAAAAAGTATTGGCCCCCTTCTATATTTATATTTTTGCATAGTTTCTCATCTTTAAGATCATCAAACAAATGTACATATCAGACAAATACAACCCAAGTGAACTTAAAATGCTGTTTTTAAATGGTGATTTCATTCATTAAGGAAACAAATACAATTCAAGGTTACCTGGCCCTGTGTGAAAAAGTAATGGCATCCTAAACTGAATAACATGTTGGGCCATCATCAGCAGCAAGAACTGAAATAAAGCGTTTTCTTTAACTGGCAATGAGTCTTTCACATCTCTATTTTGGCCCACTCTTGTACAACCCCAATTCAAATGAAGTTGGGATGTTCTGTTAAACATAAATAAAAACAATACAATGATTTGCAAATCATGTTCAACCTATATTTAATTGAATACACTACAAAGACAAGATATTTAATGTTCAAACTGATCAACTTTATTGTTTTTAGCAAATAATCATTAATTTAGAATTTTATGGCTGCAACACGTTCCAAAAAAGCTGGGACAGGTGGCAAAAAAGACTGAAAAAGTTGAGGAATGCTCATCAAACACCTGTTTGGAACATCCCAGCTGGGAAAGGGTCATGTTTACCACTGTGTTACATCACCTTTTCTTTTAACAACATTCAATAAACATTTCGGAACTGAGAACACTAATTGTTGAAGCTTTGTCGGTGGAATTCTTTCCGATTCTTGCTTGATGTACAGCTTCAGCTATATTGTTTAAGTTGAAGAATGCTCATCAAACACCTGTTTGGAACATCCCACAGGTGAACAGGGTAATTGGGAACAGGTGGGTGCCATGATTGGGTATAAAAGGAGCCTCCCTGAATTGTCAGTCATTCACAAGCAAAGATAGGGCGAGGTTTAGCCCTTTGTGAACAAGTGTGTGAGAAAATAGTCAAACGACAATGTTCCTCAACGTACAATTGCAAGGAATTTAGGGATTTCATCCTCTACGGTCCATAATATCATCAAAAGGTTCAGAGAATCGGGAGAAAACACTGCATGTAAGCGGCAAGGCCGAATACCAACATTGAATGCCCGTGACCTTTCGATCCCTCCACCGCATGGGCTCAGGAACACTTCAGAAAACCAATGTCAGTAAATACAGTTCGGCGCTACAACCGTAAGTGAGACATGAAACTCTACTCTGCAAAGCAAAACCCATTTATCAACAACACCCAGAAACGCCGCCGGCTTCTCTGGGCCCTGAGCTCATCTAAGATGGACTGATGCAAAGTGGAAAAGTGTTCTGTGGTCCGACGAGTCCACATTTCAAATTGTTTTTGGAAATTGTGGACGTCGTCTCCTCTGGGCCAAAGAGGAAAAGAACCATCCGGACTGTTATGGACAGCATCTGTGATGGTATGGGGCTGTGTTAGTCCCAATGGCATGGGTAACTTACACATCTGTGAAAGCACCATTAATGCTGAAAGGTACATACTGGTTTTAGAGAAACACATGCTGCCATCCAAGCAATGTCTTTTTCATGGGCCCATGCTTATTTCAGCAAGACAATACCAAACCCCATTCTGCATGTGTTACAACACTGTGGCTTCGTAGTAAAAAAGTAGCCTGCCTGCAGTCCAGACCTGTCTCCCATTGAAAATGTGTGGCGCATTATGAAGCGTAAAATACGACAACAGAGACCCCGGACTGTTGAACAGCTGAAGCTGTACATCAAGCAAGAATAGGAAAGAATTCCACCTACAAAGCTTCAACAATTAGTGTCCACAGTTACCAAACATTTATTGAATGTTGTTAAAAGAAAAGGTGAGGTAACACAGTGATAAACTTGGCCCTGTTCCAGCTTTTTTGGAACGTGTTGCAGCCATAAAATTCTAAGTTAATGATTATTTGCTAAAAACAATAAAGTTTATCAGTTTGAACATTAAATATCTTGTCTTTGTATTCAATTAAATATAGGTTGAACATGATTTGCAAATCATTGTATTTTGTTGCGGCAGGGTGGGCAACTGGTTAGAGCGTCTGCCTCACAGTTCACAGGACTGGGGTTCAATCCCTGACCCCGCCAGTGTGGAGTTTGCATGTTCTCCCCGTGCCTGCGTGGGTTTTCTCCGGGCACTCCGGTTTCCTCCCACATCCCAAAAACATGCATTAATTGGAGACTCTAAATTGCCCGTAGGCATGACTGTGAGTGCGAATGGTTGTTTGTTTCGATGTGCCCTGCGATTGGCTGGCAACCAGTTCAGGGTGTACCCCGCCTCCTGCCCGATGACAGCTGGGATAGGCTCCAGCACGCCCGCGACCCTAGTGAGGAGAAGCGGCTCAGAAAATGGATGGATGGATGGATGTATTTTGTTGCGGCAGGGTGGGCAACTGGTTAGAGCGTCTGCCTCACAGTTCACAGGACTGGGGTGCAATCCCTGACCCCGCCAGTGTGGAGTTTGCATGTTCTCCCCGTGCCTATGTGGGTTTTCTCCCACGTCCCAAAAACAGGCATGGTAGGTTGCTTGAAGACTCTAAATTGCCCATAGGTGTGAATGTGAGTGTGAATGGTTGTTTGTTTGTATGTGCCCTGCAATTGCCTGGCAACAAGTTCAGGGTGTACCCCGCCTCCTGCCCGATGATAGCTGGGATAGGCTCCAGCACTCCCGTGATCCTTGTGAGGATAAGTGACTCAGAAAATGGATGGATGTATTCTGTTTTTATTTGTTTAACACAACGTCCCAACTTCATTGGAATTGGGGTTGTAGAATTGTTTGAATTCAGCAAAAATTAAGGGTTTTCGAGCGTGAACTAAAACCTTCATTTTTTTTGTTTTAAGCCATTTACAGTCAAAGTTGACTTGCTGGTGTGGTTTGGATCGTTATCCTGCTGCAGAACCCAAGTGCGCTTCAGCTTGAGGTCACAAACTGATGGTTGAACATTCTCCTTCAGGATTTTCTGTTAAAGAGCAGAATTCATGGTTTTATCAATGGCCATACTCTTATCCCAGCATATGGTCTGATACACTTTACTAAATGTCTCACTCAGTGGAGTGAGCCTTACTTTCAAACCTAAAGTTGAGGTATTTGGCAAGGCTTATCAATTTTAACAATGGTTTCCGAATTGTGCTGTATACTAAGGTTGCTTTCATTGTGTGATGTCTACATGGTGAATGCAATAATCAGGATGCACTGAAGTACTGTAATGAAAACCCTTTACCTACATATCTGTGAAGTTCCTTTAATATGAACACTTTATTTGAAGGAAATTACACGAATCAATATTATTCCCAACCCAGATGGAGATTAGTCCAGCAGAGAAAAAAAAGATTTCACTGTCTAAATAATCCAGCTACAAAAATATTTCATCATACAGAGAGGTGTTTCTAATATTTTGCCCTTCCCATAGTTAAAATTTTTAAATATTAGTAGGAACAGCACTCAGTAGGATGTAGTACAGTTCTATAACACTGGAAAATACAAAAGCAAGAGTGCACATTTTGTTGTGTCAATCAAAAATGAGCATCTTTGAAGGCAGAATTGATTTTAATACAGTTTTTATATTAGCTGTTGTTTTATTGTGTGGGTGTACCTGAAATGTCCTGAGAATTGCTAATTCCCACCAACAAATTTTCTTGTCTTGAACAAGGCTGATGCATGTTTGAAGGCCAACAGATGACAAATAATGTTATGGTGTTCTTTTTATGTGGGTGTAAACTGTCCAGTGTCCTCCATCACAGGATTTGCCACTGCTGGACAGTATACAGTCCCCTCCAAATGTATTGGAACAGCAAGGTCAATTCCTTTGTTTTTGTTGTATGCTGAAGACATTTGGGTTTCAGATCAAAGGATGAATAGGAGACAAAAGTTCAGAATTCTAGCTTTTATTTTATGGATTTTACATCTAGATGTGTTAAACAACTCCGGACAGAGCACCTTTTGTTTGAACCTACCCACTTTTCAAGTGAGCAAAGGTATTGGAACATATGACTGATGGGTGTTTCTAGTTGCTCAGGTGTTGCCTTTTAGATTGATTGCTTAAATAATAGTGCTTGTTTTTGGCTTTCACCTGTGAAAACTTCATTTGCTGTGAAGCCAACATGAAGATCAGAGAGCTGTCTAAGCGAAAAAAGCAAACCATTTTGAAGCTGAGAAGAGGGAGAAATCGATCAGAGCTATTCCACAAACATTGGGCATAGCTAATACAACAATTTGGAAATTTCTGAAAAAGAAACTACTGGTGTACTGAACATCAGACAAACAGGTCGGCCAAGGGTATCAACAGCAGTTGACAGAAAAATTGTGAGAGCTGGGAAGAAACAACCATCAGTGACATCACCGCCAACCTCCACAAGGCAGGGGTGAAGGCCAGATTCGGTTTTGCTAAGAAGTACAGAGATGAGCCACAAATGTTTTAGAACAAAGTTTTATGGACTGATGAGACCAACATTAACCTCTACCAAAGTGATGGAAAGGCCAAAGTATGGAAAAAGAAAGGATCTTCTTATAATCCAACACACGCAAGCTCAACTGTGAAGCATGGTGGATGTAATGTCATGGCTTGGGCTTGCATGGCTGCTTCTGGAAAAGGCTCACTAGTCTTTATTGATGATGAATAATAATAAATTAATTAATTCTGAACTCCACGCAACCATTTAGTCTGGCAATTTACAGAAAAATGCATCCAAACTAATCAGGAGGTGAAGCTTCTCCTGATTAGTTTACAACACAACACAACAAAGGACTTCATCAGGAGGAAAAAGTGGAAGGTCTTAGACTAGCCAAGTCAATCACCGGACCATAACCCAATAGAGCATGCATTTTACCTCCTGAAGAGGAGACTGAAGGGAGAAACCCCCAGAAACTAACAACAACTGAAAGAAGCTGCAGTGAAGGCCTGGAAAAGCATTTCAAATGAAGAATGCAACAGTCTGATGAAGTCAATGGGTCACAGGTTTGATGCAGTTATTCCAAGTAAGGGTTATCCCACCAAATACTAAATATTACTCACTTTTAAGTTCATTTATTAATCTCTGTTCCAATACTTTTGCTCACTTGAAAAGTGGGTGGCTTCAAACAAAAGGTGCTCTGTGCTTAACACATGTAGATGTAAATACCATAAATTCAAAGCTGGAATTCTGAACTTTTGTCTCATATTCTTTTGATCTGAAACCCAAATGTTTTCAGTATACAACAAACACAAAGGAACTGACTTTGCTGTTCCAATGCTTTTGGAGGTCATTGTACATAACCAAACGTTAAGATACTGTCATGTGCCACCCTCTGCCACAAAGTCATCAACATTCAGACATTTGTATGATTTTAACCACCAAAGCAGTGAGACATGCTTAGTTCGGCATCTCATCTGGACACTTGGATGCAAGCTTGTAATTTAAATGTCTTTCATTTTTTTTTCCTTGGGTCCTTCTTTGAGCCTCTTTTTCATGGCTTGTGCATGCTGTTTGCTACGCTCCCGCTTTTCCAGTCTCTGTTAAATGACAACAATACAAAGACTCGGTGAATACACTGTGCCTAATCGGTTCATGATTTACATGCACACAAGTGTAACCTTTACCTCATTCTTCAGGCAGTGACGCATGGCGCGGTCAACGTCGTTACACGTCCCAAAGAACTTCAGGAAATTATGCTACAGCCAAAGAGAATGTGTTTTTAGAAGTGTTTAAGAGGAAAAATAAGGTGGTGAGTTACTGCCATACCTCAGAGTGACACTGTTTCAGGCGGTTTATTAACTCATTACACTCATCTGTGTGTAGGTGGGGTGACAGGTCAGGGTGCATGGTGAGTTAAGGTCCTGTACTGTGCAAATACTGTACAGAAAAGCCACAAACAACAGAAGCTCTCAGTTGCCTTATTTGGTTATTAGCTTACATTGACAAATATGGCCATTAAAACCCAATATTGTGCATAATTTGACATGAAGGATACTAATGCCTCCCCACCCCTCTCCCTCCTGTGTCGTCATTGAGATGCTGGTCTCTGTTGACACTTACCTGCACACACAGACACACACACATATATATATGAAATAATAATTCAGTAGACCAATCACCCCTCACCAGCAGTAGACACGGTGATTCATCCAAGAGGTTTTCCAGAACAAGTCGGCAAAACGTTAGGTTCGCTACAAGCTAGCTAACGCAGCATTTAAACCCAATCCAAATCTGCTAAAAGTGTCGATGGTATCGTCCTTTTGTCTTGTCCTTTTTGACCGCCAATACGGCCTACCACAAATCAATACAATACATAGGTTGGATTGTTAACGATACTGTACTGTATTACTTTGGAAGAAAATGGGCAAACTGTGCTGAGGGACATGACACTGTGGGATGGTTTGTATAACTGAAGGACAGGCGTTTGAATGACAATCCCTAACAACCAATCGGTGACCACTTCCTCATTAATTCACCAATTGAGTTTGTTCTTTGTCCCAGAAGGCGGGGCGTTTCGTGACAAAGTTGTACAGAACTATCCCCAATAGGTTTTAGATTAACTTTTCACGACTGTGAAATAATAAACAAAAGTAGTTGATTTTATATTCACCTTAAACGTATTTAATTAACTTTTTTAACGTCTAAAAAAATGGTTAGATTCAAGTAAAACATCCATCTGCATGGTTTTTTTTTTTACGCCCCGGAACTACTCCAATCAAAAAAGAGGCGCTATACCAAGTACGTCCAATATTTTGCCGTGATCTGATTGGTCGGTTTGTTCGCCTTGCGAATGTGGCTTGTTTCAAAAGCAGGAGCTAGAAATCTGAGAGCATCGTTTTGTTTGCGGTCCAATGGAAGACCAGATGAGATGTTTGTTACGTCGGCTCGTTCGACGGATACCGACTCAAGTTCTAAAAGTGATGCTGAAGAAGTGGGGCCGTTTGACGGCGGCTCAACAACAAAACATCGATTTGACTCCAACGAAATGGGCGTTGGCGGACCAACTTCTCGCTCTCAGTGAGGTATACGCATCTGTGAAATAGTTGTGGGTTGTGTTTATATTCTTTATTAGAACCAGTCACATAGAAGTTCGCTAAGAAAAATGCTTGCTGACCTGGATGTGAATACATATCGTTAGCACAATAGCATTTTGTCAATATAAATAGACAACTTTACTGCACACCCGGGTTCACCATGATGCTTTCTTTTTTTGATTGATGCACTGAAATTAACATTCTTGGCCGAAACCGAAGCACACAATGAATTTACAATGTCGATTATTAGTAAAATTGCATTTATGGCTATGTGTGTACTAGGATCACTCAAAGCAATTCATAATAAATCAAATTAATATTGCTGCAAAGAATGCAGCCCGATGGGGGGGCACAAGTCAGTGCAAACTGTAGGCCGGTCCCAAGCCCGGATAAATGCAGAGGGTTGCGTCAGGAAGGGCATCCGGCTTAAAACCTTGCCAAACAAACATGAGCGTTCATCCAAAGAATTCCATACCGGATCGGTCGTGGCCCGGGTTAACAACGTCTGCCACCGGCGCCGTTGGAAATTCAGCTACTGTGGGTCGAAGTCAAAGGAGAAGAAGAGGTGAAAAGCGGGTTCTTCGGCAGAAAGAGAAGAGGAAAGCACGGAGCATAGAACTGAATATGGGGACTTTGAATGTTGGGACTATGACAGGAAAATCTCGGGAGTTGGTTGATATGATGATTAGGAGAAAGGTTGATATATTGTGTGTCCAGGAGACCAGGTGGAAAGGCAGTAAGGCTAGAAGTTTAGGGGCAGGGTTTAAATTATTTTACCATGGTGTAGATGGGAAGAGAAATGGAGTCGGGTTATTTTAAAAGAAGAGTTGGCTAAGAGGTGAAAAGAGTATCAGATCAAGTGATGAGGCTGAAATTTTAAACTGAGGGTGTTATGTGTAATGTGATTAGTGGCTATGTCCCACAGGTAGGATGTGACCTAGAGGTGAAAGAGAAATTCTGGAAGGACCTAGACGAAGTAGTTCTGAGCATCCCAGACAGAGAGAGAGTCGTAATTGGTTCAGATTGTAATGGACATGTTGGTGAAGGTAATAGAGGTGATGAAGAAGTGATGGGTAAGTACAGCATTCAGGAAAGGAACTTGGAGGGCCAGATGGTGGTAGACTTTGCAACAAGGATGCAAATGGCGGTAGTGAAATCATTTTTCCAGAAGAGGCACGAACATAGGGTGACCTACAAGAGCGGAGGTAGAAGCATCTTGTGCAGACGATGTAATCTGAAGGAGGTAACCGACTGTAAGGTAGTGGTAGGGGAGAGTGTGGCTCGACAACATAGGATGGTGGTGTGTAAAATGACTCTGGTGGTGGGGAGGAAGATTAGGAAGACAAAGGCAGGGAAGAGAACCATGTGGTGGAAGCTGAGACAGGACGAGTGTTGTGCAGCTTTTCGGGAAGAGGTGAGGCAGGCTCTCGGTGGATGGGAGGAGCTTCCAGAAGACTGGACCACTGCAGCCAAGGTGATCAGAGAGGCAGGCAGGAGAGTACTTGGTGTATCTTCTGGCAGGAAAGGAGAGAAGGAGACTTGGTAGTGGAACCTCACAGTACAGGAAATCATACAAGGAAAAGGTTAGCTAAGAAGAAGTGGGACACCGAGCGGATCGAGGAGAGGTGAAATTAATACATTGAGATGCGACACAGGGCAAAGGTAGAGGTGGCAAAGGCCAAACAAGAGGCATATGATGACATGTATGCAAGGTTGGACACTAAAGAAGGAGAAAAGGATCTATACAGGCTGGCCAGACAGAGGGATAGAGATGGGAAGGATATGCAGCAGGTTAGTGTGATTAAGGATAGAGATGGAACTATGTTGACTGGTGCCAGCAGTGTGCTAGCTAGATGGAAAGAATACTTCGAGGAGTTGATGAAAGAGGAAAATGAGAGAGAAGGTAGAGTAGAAGAGGCAACTGTTGTGGACCAGGAAGTGGCAATGATTAGTAAGGGGAAAGTTAGAAAGGCATTAAAGAGGATGAAAAATGGAAAGGCAGTGGTCCTGATGACATGCCTGTGGAGGTATGGAAGCATCTCGGAGAGGTGACTGTGGAGTTTTTGACCAGCTTGTTCAATAGAATTCTAGTGCGTGAGATGCCTGAGGAATGGAGGAAAAGTGTACTGGTACCCATTTTTAAGAACAAAGGTGACGTGCAGAGCTCTAGGAACTATAGAGGAATAAAGTTGATTAGCCACACAATGAAGTTATGGGAAAGAGTAATGGAGGCTAGACTCAGGACAGAAGTGAGTATTTGCGAGCAACAGTATGGTTTCATGCCTAGAAAGAGTACCACATGCATTATTTGCCTTGAGGATGTTGATGGAAAAGTACAGAGAAGGTCAGAAGGAGCTACATTGTGTCTTTGTAGATCTAGAGAAAGCCTACGACAGAGTACCCAGAGAGGAACTGTGGTACTGCATGCGGAAGTCTGGAGTGGCAGAGAAGCAGCTGGAGGAACAGTTAGAACGATGGAGGCATGCACTGGAAAGAAGAGGAATGAAGATTAGCCGAAGTAAAACAGAATATATGTGCATGAATGAGAGGGGTGGTGGGGGAAGAGTGAGGCTACAGGGAGAAGAGAGAGCAAGGGTGGAGGACTTTTAAATACTTGGGGTCAACCGTCCAGGGCAATGGTGAGTGTGGTCAGGAAGTGAAGAAACGGGTCCAAGCAGGTTGGAACGGGTGGAGGAAGGTGTCAGGTGTGTTATGTGACAGAAGAGTGTCTGCTAGGATGAAGGGCAAAGTTTATAAAACAGTGGGGAGGCCAGCCATGATGTACGGATTAGAGACAGTGGCACTGAAGAGACAACAGGAAGCAGAGTTGGAGGTGGCGGAAATGAAGATGTTGAGGTTCACTCTCGGAGTGACCAGGTTGGATAAAATTAGAAATGAGCTCATAAGAGGGACAGCCGAGGTTCGATGTTTTGGAGACAAAGTTAGAGAGAGCAGACTTCGATGGTTTGGACACGTCCAGAGGAGAAATAGTGAGTATTTTGGTAGAAGGATGATGAGGATGGAGCTGCCAGGCAAGAGAGCTAGAGGAAGACCAAAGAGAAGGTTGATGGATGTCGTGAGGGAAGACATGATGGCAGTTGGTGTTCGAGAGGAGGATGCAGGAGATAGGCTTCCATGGAAAAGGATGATGCGCTGTGGCGACCCCTAACGGGACAAGGTGAAAGGAAAATAAGAAGAAGAATATTGCTGCAAAGAATTTATCAGATTAAAATGGAATTTTAAATTTCAAACAATATAAATAAAAAAACTGGCCCGAGCATTGTTGGCTTAGACCGGCCCCTCATAATTAGTGCAGTATGACCAACTAGTATTTTACGTACTGTGTAATAGATAATTATGTTGCACTGTGGGTCACTTTGCGCTTAACATTTTGTTCCCTCCCTTGCAGGAAAACGGATGGACTGTTCGACATGTAGCAGAGTTAGAGATGATATGTAAATAATTCATAGTTGTATTCACATTCTTTAATGTGAGTGCCACCTGTCCAGTAATATGTTCTGTTGTATTTGCCTTTCAGATGTCATGGACAAGCCAAACCAGGGGATGTGGCATGCGTTACAACTCGTGGAACCTGAATGTAAGCGCATGAACTAATAAAAAAATTTTTTTGGGGGGGGGGTTCTTGAGGTCTTTTAATTCGAGTTTGTTTCGGTGCCTGGAAGCCTCAGTTAACCTGGTCGTGTGGGCCGACAATGGACAGAAGGCAGCATCGTGTCTTGTCGTGGTTATTATTATAAAGGTAAAAATGAAATGCAGCGGTGCCTTGAGATACAAGTGACCCCACTTGAGTTTTTCAAGATATGAACCCTCATTCGGATTTTTTATTTTTTTTGCTTTGACTTGAAAGTAAAAATTTGAGTAACGTTTGCAGTAAACTCAACTCACTTCATCTGCAGTTTAGCAGATAGTGAACAATTGCGCTGCAAGCATTTCCTGACATTTGTTAACGTTATGAGTTTGGCCCTTGTCAACTTTTTTTCAAAAACAATGGCCCTCATTTGACATTACTGTAAATAGGATAGTTCTCATACTACACCATGAGGGGTACAATTTGGTCTGGATCCATATTCTGTCACTTTTCTCTTCGCTGTTTCCAGCTGATGCGCAAGCTGTTGATTTGATGCAGTTCAAGGAGCAATTCAAATCACACCTCAAAGAGGTCGCAAGACATGTAAGTCATATATATGATTGCTTTTGATTTTCTGAAGTCCATGTTCACCGAATATTCTCAGTGTTTCATATAAGCTTGACGTTTGACATCCAAGGTGTCTGTCAAGATGAAGAAGAACACTGATGAAGCTGTTTGGATCCGCATTGCGTGGGGGGACAGCTACTCTCGACCCAACAACATGAAAGCAACTTACGCTGTTCACTATCTTCAAACTCCATATGTCTTTGTGACCAGACTCGCGTCCAAGCAGAAGCGCCTGTTGTCCCAGGTGGAGAAAATGAGCATACATTGACCAATCTCGCTGACATTGTATGGTCTTGCTTTTATCTAAAAATACAACTTTGTCTTTTAGGCTCTGATTATAGCCACTCGACATGAGGCAATTAAGGATGCAAACCTCAGTGGACAAAACCTCTCAGCAATTCGGGACCTGCTGATGCAGCAGTATGAACAGGTAAGGCCATTATTGAGTGAAAGCAATATATTCCATGAACATTGAACTTTATTGGGCATCAAGTAAGAAAATACATTTTTGGACCATACTTCACAGTAATGTAATTTCTAGTACTGTGATTTGTTGTCCAGGTTTTCCCTGCCAAGTATCCTAGGCCTCTTGTAGAAAGGACTCAAATAGCATCACGTATGTATCATGTGATTGTCAATTTGTGACTATTTTATAGGCTTTCAAACATAATAACGATGTTTAGTGTGTGCGTTGTATAATTCTTAATCACGCTCAACAAGCTTTCTTTACACAGACCCCCACATAGAGCGAGAACAAGCCGAGAATGAAGTAAACAGACTTCAGATGGCCTGTGAAGTATTTGGTGCTGGCAATTTACCGCAGCTACAGTCTGTAGTTTACAAGGTAGTTTACAAGTTTTGCTTCTTTCCAATTACAATGGACTCTCCATTTCAAACATTCTACAATATGTTACAGGTCAACCTCTAATGTAAATACTTGTTTTCACAGGAAGTACTGTAATGCAAATAGAAGTATAGTGGAACCTCAATTTACAAACTTGTTCCGTGACTCCGTTCGCAAACCAAAGTGATGTGTCCTATCGAAATGAATAGAAATGCAGTTAATCCGTTCAAGCCCCAGAACAAAGTTATATTTTACTTTTATTTCATCAGCATGTAGTTGAAAATACAAAATATAGGACACTATAGACAGAAGTGTACACACCTTTTGAATATAAAGCAGTTTTCGCATATTGTTGCACTTATCAGGTTTGGAACAGTGTTGTGTTTTGGGATTTGGACACCGTTTTGGGCTAATGGTATCCATAGTGTATGTAAACAAGTCTGTTCGGGCAGTCATGCAAAGTGAAGGACGGCATGTTGAAATGCTACACGTGGTTTACAGTAAAATGGCAGATCATGGAGCCTCCGTAACACTACTCCCAGCGAGCATGTACCGTGGCTGACAGTGGAACCCGGACTTTCACCTCTCTTAGTGCGGCTAACACTCACTGGCTGGGACTGGTGCCTCTTGAGTCTGTTAGCTAGCATCTCCTTATTCCTTTGGGAGAAGACTGCTTTTTTTTTTAATTCAAACCTGTCCTGTTTGTGTGCACCTACTGTATGTTGTTAGGTGTCTTTGGGTGCGCGATACAAAACTTGATTCATCATCACAAATGTACAGACGATAGATTTCACAAAACTAAACTACGCAGCAAGATCACAAACATGAACATCGTTTTTGTGTTTAGCTAGTTCTTTCTCTCTCCCCTTCTATAATGTTTAGTCTTCCTGATAACACTTGCTTTGGAGTCATATTGATAGGCTAATTTAGAGCAAAACACAAATACAGTACCTACAATGTGTGATGTATGGAGCCAATGATGTTTACATGGCGTGAGGAAAAACTACAACTGAGCCTTCCACAGCCATGCCAAGACTGAACTGAAAATAATGCGTAAACCCAAGTAATTTTTCTTTGCAATTTTTCTTCATGAAACTGAATTGTTGGTCAGAAACTGAGGTTGTCCTGTATTCTGCAGCATAGGGTCAAGCAAACCTCTTCCAC
Source organism: Phyllopteryx taeniolatus (assembly GCF_024500385.1). NCBI lineage: Eukaryota > Metazoa > Chordata > Actinopteri > Syngnathiformes > Syngnathidae > Phyllopteryx > Phyllopteryx taeniolatus. Next base: position 37,483,153 of record NC_084503.1, read on the forward strand.
AGAGATTCCCTGAAATATACTCATCACAACTGTAAGATAAGATTCAGCATTAGCTGTTTTTTATTTATTTTTTTAACACAACTCAAATAACTGATATTTCTGTGTGTCATGGCATCCTGTAATCAGAAAATTACAAACGCGACGTCAGCACTGGCAGCATAGTGGGGCAGTGGTTAGACATTGTCATTGCTTTCATCATAAAAGGGTGTGAGAAGTGAGTTTTAAGGGTGAACCATCACACCTCCACTGTTTTGAGTTGGTGAAATAACCCATTGCTATCATTAATTGTGATTATATATTGACTTGTCGTCAGCTGGAGACAAACTTCAAAGACCCAATAAACCAGAGGATGACCGAACGAGAGGAACCGTTCAAGTGCGTCGTCACGTTTAAAAGCAGCAACCTATTAGAGTCACTACGGCACTGCGCTGCTTCAGGTAACGCCAGGTTTATTTATTTTTTAAGATTTAATAAAATGAGACCAAGAATCAAAACTTTTTCCACCATTAATGGGGCCTATTATCTGTACAATGCCATTGAAAGAAAGGAAATCTTTGAGATGGCCCCAAAACATAAACAGCTGAGATAATGTGATGTGACTGCAAAAGTATACACACCCTCTTATAACTAGGGATGTGGCTGTGTTCTGAATTAACCTGTCACATTCAAACTCAGGTTACACACCACCTGCCACCATTAAAAGTGCCTCTGACTATCCCCAAATAAATTTAAAGTGCTCTAATAGACTTTTCTTATTTTTTTTTTACTTTTAAGCAGATTTTCTTCCAAACACTGACTGCTATTTTGAACTGTTCATAATTCCGTTCATCTTGTCTATGGCCTCAATTCCAGCAAAAGGAAAAATGCGTCCAAAGTATGATGCCGCTGCCACCATGCTTCACTTTGGGTATGGTTCTCTTTTGGTGATGAGCTGTGTTGTGTTGGTGCCAAACATACCATTTGGAATTTTGACCAAATTTTTCAACCTTTGTTTCGCTGGACCACAACAAAGTCTCCCAAATAAACACGTATAGGAAAATGGCCTTGGATGTATTTGGGGACTAATCCGAGGCACTTTAAACGGTGGTAGATGTGTCTTGATTTCCATTTAACATTAGTTTGAATGTGATTAGTTAATTCTGTACACGGCCACATCCCAGTTAGCATACTTGTATAACATTAGCTCAGTTTAAAAAATAATATATATTTTTTTCATGCCGCAAAAACCTGGCAATTGACTGCTATAAGATCCACTCTATATTACAACAGTCAATGTCTGCAAGATGATCCTTGAATGAGATTGAAACTATTTTCTTACTTAAATCTATTAATAAATATAAATAACACATTTATGCAGACGTTTACATTTTTTTTTTAAATATTAGGTAAAATCAATGTTTCAGTTGATCCACAAGAGGGCGCGCATGTACAAACTACTGTATGGGGGGGATGAAATTCTCTTCCAAATTTATGTAACAGATTACAGTACAGCATTCACATTTTGCATATTTGTCCCTGAGTTTACCTTTCTACTAATCCATGCATACACAAACATTTATTCTATGGTGAGGTAAAGTGACAGGAGCTCATCATTGGTGTTACTGGTCTTACACTGCAAAAACTGGGTTTAGAAAAAAACAAGAAAAAGCTCTTAGAATGAGGACTATTGATACCGTAAGATCTTTAAGGAAAAGAAGATAGAAGCAAGTGAAATGCTCTTAAACAAAAACTCCCGGGTAAGAAGAAATATCCTGACTGACAGGAAAAAAAAGCATATTTTGCCTTGATTTGAGACATTGAATTTTCGTAAGGTTTTAGTTTTTGCAGTGTAATTTGTTTTCCAGTAATATATTTTTATACTTTACAGGAATTGCTTCTACTCCTTTAACACCTCTGCTTTCGTCCATCCCCCGAAAAGGAAGAAATTTTTTTCTCATCACAGACAACGTCCAAAGATCTGCCTCACAAATCAACCAACAAACTAATTAACATGTCCACTCAAGTAGATTAGAAAGTTTTAAGGAGTCAAGTTTATTTGGTTTTATATCATGGATTGTAGCTACTAACTTGATTCTATATGTGCATGTTTTTCAAATTACAGTATGTCGCCAACATTAAAGTCATTACACATTGAAACTGATCTATGTGTGTTGTAATAGTAAATTTAATATAACTGATTTCAGTGTGTGTGTGTGCTTTAACGGTCAATAGTGAAAAAGAACACTTGGGACTAAAAGAGATACTGTACTTAAAAAAAATAAAAATAAACAAAAATATACATGAAATAGGTACAATATCCCGACAGCGTTTTGCCACCTCTGTAACGAACAGGAATTCTGGCCCTTCAGCTGGAAGTAGCCACAAGTTGTAGCATCGTGCGTCATGTTCTCGTCCCTCCATTGGCCGAGCAGGCTGTCCGTCAAATTTCCGGAAGGTTGTCCCCCACAAGTATAGCTAGATTAGACACGCCCCTTTTGAGCTGCGTGCCTAAGGGGACTCTAAACTAGGGAGGTCAAATACTTTACATTTCATGTGAATGGACGGCAAGAAAACCAAAAGACCAAGGATGCCAGGACACTGTCCTGCGTACGGTTGTGTAAAACGCCGTACAATTACGGCAAGTGAACTGGGAGTTCTTTTCACATTAGATTTAAAAAAATAAAATAAAAAATGTTTGCGCTTATGCTAAACAATACGTATTCGTAGCATGCGCTTTGGCGTTGAAAAATCAGTAACCCTCATGAAAATCGGTTCCGAAATGAGCAAGTTACGACTTAATTTCTATGTCCATGCATTGCCTTCAATGGGAACGATTACCTTCACAACATGGCTGCCACGAAGGCACGTCGGTTAACCGGGCTGCTAGCGCGCGCTGGCGTATTTTGTCTTCATATCTATGCTTGTCACTGACACTGCCTAGTCAATCGTGGCGTCGTTGACGCGGGAGTGACTGTCAACACAGAAACATGGCTGCCTCTTCGGCGAGCCGCAAGGCAACAAACGGAGGCAACGTACCCAAAGACAGCCCCGGCTGTCACGAAGAGCCCGTGTCGCAGACCCGAGAGATAATTAAACCCTCCATACTGGAACTGACCAAAGAAGTCAGGACGAACATTCTGTGCACCGTTGAAGGATGTGGCAAGATCCTCCCTAACACACCTGCATTGAACATGCATCTTGTGAAGTCGCACAGAGTGAAGGTAAAATGGCTTAGACATCACTGGAATGTACTCAGGGTCTCGCCGTGAACCGATAAACTCAGCTAACTAAGCTCCGTATCCCGAAAACAAACAAAAAAAGCAAGTCATCCATACGAACTTCACCGTGTAGCTAAAATATAGTGACGCTTAAGAGATGACGTGCTACCGTTTGGTTAACCTTAGCAAGAAGTTGCCTGGCATTCTTTACGGGAGGGAAGTGGCAAAACTTCAGTTTGGTCGAATAGTAACGTTGGTTTCTCTTATCCACTGCCGATTTGGTTCACTTGGCTGCTAATTGTTCCACTCGTGAGTTTGGTGTGTGTATTGTCCTCATTGATTTCTTAGTCCATTCGTCGTCGTCATTGTTAACCAGTGTGAAAGCAGTGAGACTGGCGTGCCACGATCATAGATAGGTTCCTTCGTAGGAGGTAGTAATTCAATCTCTCCACCATGAATGAGATCTTTAGCATGCAAATATGTCTGTTTTTCTGCAACAGGCCAAAGCTCTTTGTTTAAACTGATTCAATGGGAATGGGAATCGGGCCCTTTAGAAAATGTTTTTTAAATGTTCCCTATGAAGTGTGAAGCACAGTTGCAGATGTAAATGAAACCCTTAAGATCCGGGAAGAATTAAGGTAACAATTAGACCATGTAAAATTTCATTTCTACCATAGTCCATATTATTATTTTGTTTGGCACTGTGATCTGTAATGATTTCGCTGCACTGACCCTAAATCAGTGTCACTAACCTTTTTGAAACTGCAATGATCTTTTTGGGTGCTGATTTTTCATAATTCAAAGGGCTACTGAAACAAACAATAACATGCTTAATAAAATACCCATTCTTCTTTTCCTTTCGGCTTGTTCTGTTAGGGGTCGCCACAGCGCGTCATCCTTTTCGATGGAAGCCTATCTCCTGCATCCTCCTCTCGAACACCAACTGCCATCATGTCTTCCCTCACGACATCCATCAACCTTCTCTTTGGTCTTCCTCTAGCTCTCTTGCCTGGCAGCTCCATCCTCATCATCCTTCTACCAATATACTCACAATTTCTCCTCTGGATGTGTCCAAACCATCAAAGTCTGCTCTCTCTAACTTTGTCTCCAAAACATCGAACCTTGGCTGTCCCTCTGATGAGCTAATTTCTAATTTTATCCAACCTGGTCACTCCAAGAGCGAACCTCAACATCTTCATTTCCGCCACCTCCAACTCTGCTTCCTGTTGTCTCTTCAGTGCCACTGTCTCTAATCCGTACATCATGGCTGGCCTCACCACTGTTTTATAAACTTTGCCCTTCATCCTAGTAGAGACTCTTCTGTCACATAACACACCTGACACCTTCCTCCACCCGTTCCAACCTGCTTGGACCCGTTTCTTCACTTCCTGACCACACTCACCATTGCTCTGGACGGTTGACCCTAAGTATCTAAAGTCCTCTCTTCTCCCTGTAGCCTCACTCTTTCCCCCACCACCCCTCTCATTCATGCACATATATTCTGTCTTACTTCGGCTAATCTTCATTCCTCTTCTTTCTAGTGCATGCCTCCATCTTTCTAACTGTTCCACCAGCTGCTCCCTGCTTTCACTGCAGATCACAATGTCATCTGCAAACATCATGGTCCACGGGGATTCCAGTCTTAACCTCATCTGTCAGCCTATCCATCACCACTGTAAAAAGGAAGGGGCTCAGGGCTGATCCCTGATGCAGTCCTACCTCCACCTTAAATTCGACTGTCACACCAACAGCACAACTACAACCTACAGTTTGCACTGACTTGTGCCCCCCCATAGGGCTGCATTACCCATATACACCCATATTGTTGTTAATAATTAATGACATTCATCTCTGTGAAGACGTCGATCATGTTAATGATTTCTCACGATAACTATTGACACTGATTTAACAAGGTAGATAATATCAATGTGCAACACCGTTTCTATATACAGTATCTTTACATTTTCAAACAATCGCTGCTATAATATTCCAAAGAAATCACAATGTCCCATCAGTAATGAGCTATTTTTAGAACAGGCCAGCAGGGTACTCATGGTCCTTGGGGACACCATTGTGGTGACTCCTGTCCTAAATGATCCTTAGTGATCTATAAACCCCAATTCCAATGAAGATGGGATGTTCTTTAAAATGTAAATAAAAACAGCAAACAATGACTTGAGAATCCTTTTCAACCTAAATTTACTACAGACATTTAATGTTCAAATGTTCAAGAATGCAGCCCTATGGGGGGCACAAGTCAGTGCAAACTGTAGGCCGGTCCCAAGCCCGGATAAATGCAGAGGGTTGCGTCAGGAAGGGCATCCGGCTTAAAACCTTGCCAAACAAATATGAGCGTTCATCCAAAGAATTCCATACCGGATCGGTCGTGGCCCGGGTTAACAACGTCCGCCACCGGCGCCGTCAACCTGCAGGGCGCTGTTGGAAATTCAGCTACTGTGGGTCGAAGTCGAAGTCGAAGAAGAAGAAGAAGAGGTGGAAAGCGGGTTCTTCGGCAGAAAGAGAAGAGGAAAACACAAGAGCCTAGAACTGAATGTGGGGACTTTGAATGTTGGGACTATGACAGGAAAATCTCGGGAGTTGGTTGACATGATGATTAGGAGAAAGGTTGATATATTGTGTGTCCAGGAGACCAGGTGGAAAGGCAGTAAGGCTAGAAGTTTAGGGGCAGGGTTTAAATTATTTTACCATGGTGTAGATGGGAAGAGAAATGGAGTCGGGGTTATTTTAAAAGAAGAGTTGGCTAAGAATGTCTTGGAGGTGAAAAGAGTATCAGATCGATTGATGAGGCTGAAATTTGAAATTGAGGGTGTTATGTGTAATGTGATTAGTGGCTATGCCCCACAGGTAGGATGTGACCTAGAGGTGAAAGAGAAATTCTGGAAGGAGCTAGATGATGTAGTTCTGAGCATCCCAGACAGAGAGAGAGTCGTAATTGGTGCCGATTGTAATGGACATGTTGGTGAAGGTAATAAGGGTGATGAAGAAGTGATGGGTAAGTACGGTATCCAGGAAAGGAACTTGGAGGGTCAGATGGTGGTAGACTTTGCAACAAGGATGCAAATGGCTGTAGTGAACACTTTTTTCCAGAAGAGGCACGAACATAGGGTGACCTACAAGAGCGGAGGTAGAAGCACACAGGTGGATTACATCTTGTGCAGACGATGTAATCTGAAGGAGGTTACCAACTGTAAGGTAGTGGTAGGGGAGAGTGTGGCTAGACAGCATAGGATGGTGGTGTGTAAGATGACTCTGGTGGTGGGGAGGAAAATTAGGAAGACAAATGCAGAGAAGAGAACCATGTTGTGGAAGCTGAGACAGGACGAGTGTTGTGCAGCTTTTCGGGAAGAGGTGATACAGGCTCTCGGTGGACGGGAAGAGCTTCCAGAAGACTGGACCACTGCAGCCAAGGTGATCAGAGAAGCAGGCAGGAGAGTACTTCGTGTATCTTCTGGCAGGAAAGGAGAGAAGGAGACTTGGTGGTGGAACCTCACAGTACAGGAAATCATACAAGGAAAACGGTTAGCTAAGAAGAAGTGGGACACTGAGAGGACCGAGGAGAGGCGAAAGGAATACATTGAGATGCGACACAGGGCAAAGGTAGAGGTGGCAAAGGCAAAACAAGAGGCATATGATGACATGTATGGCAGGTTGGACACTAAAGAAGGAGAAAAGGATCTATACAGGCTGGCCAGACAGAGGGATAGAGATGGGAAGGATGTGCAGCAGGTTAGGGTGATTAAGGATAGAGATGGAAATATGTTGACTGGTGCCAGCAGTGTGCTAGGTAGATGGAAAGAATACTTCGAGGAGTTGATGAATGAGGAAAATGATAGAGAAGGGAGAGTAGAAGAGGCAAGTGTGGTGGACCACGAAGTGGCAATGATTAGTAAGGGGGAAGTTAGAAAGGCATTAAAGAGAATGAAAAATGGAAAGGCAGTTGGTCCTGATGACATTCCTGTGGAGGTATGGAAGCATCTAGGAGAGGTGGCTGTGGAGTTTTTGACCAGCTTGTTCAATAGAATTCTAGTGCGTAAGAAGATGCCTGAGGAATGGAGGAAAAGTGTACTGGTGCCCATTTTTAAGAACAAAGGTGATGTGCAGAGCTGTGGCAACTATAGAGGAATAAAGTTGATGAGCCACACAATGAAGTTATGGGAAAGAGTAGTGGAGGCTAGACTCCGGACAGAAGTGAGTATTTGCGAGCAACAGTATGGTTTCATGCCTAGAAAGAGTACCACAGATGCATTATTTGCCTTGAGGATGTTGATGGAAAAGTACAGAGAAGGTCAGAAGGAGCTACATTGTGTCTTTGTAGATCTAGAGAAAGCCTATGACAGAGTACCCAGAGAGGAACTGTGGTACTGCATGCGGAAGTCTGGAGTGGCAGAGAAGTATGTTAGAATAATACAGGACATGTACGAGGGCAGCAGAACAGCGGTGAGGTGTGCTGTCGGTGTGACAGAAGAATTTAAGGTGGACGTGGGACTGCATCAGGGATCAGCCCTGAGCCCCTTCCTTTTTGCAGTGGTGATGGATAGGCTGACAGATGAGGTTAGACTGGAATCCCCGTGGACCATGATGTTTGCAGATGACATTGTGATCTGCAGTGAAAGCAGGGAGCAGGTGGAGGAACAGTTAGAAAGATGGAGGCATGCACTGGAAAGAAGAGGAATGAAGATTAGCCGAAGTAAAACAGAATATATGTGCATGAATGAGAGGGGTGGTGGGGGAAGAATGAGGCTACAGGGAGAAGAGATGGCAAGGGTAGAGGACTTTAAATACTTGGGGTCAACCGTCCAGAGCAATGGTGAGTGTGGTCAGGAAGTGAAGAAACGGGTCCAAGCAGGTTGGAACGGGTGGAGGAAGGTGTCAGGTGTGTTATGTGACAGAAGAGTCTCTGCTAGGATAAAGGGCAAAGTTTATAAAACAGTGGTGAGGCCAGCCATGATGTATGGATTAGAGACAGTAGCACTGAAGAGAAAACAGGAAGCAGAGCTGGAGGTGGCGGAAATGAAGATGTTGAGGTTCGCTCTCGGAGTGACCAGGTTGGATAAAATTAGAAATGAGCTCATCAGAGGGACAGCCAAGGTTCGATGTTTTGGAGACAAAGTTAGAGAGAGCAGACTTCAATGGTTTGGACACGTCCAGAGGAGAGAGAGTGAGTATATTGGTAGAAGGATGATGAGGATGGAGCTGCCAGGCAAGAGAGCTAGAGGAAGACCAAAGAGAAGGTTGATGGATGTCGTGAGGGAAGACATGATGGCAGTTGGTGTTCGAGAGGAGGATGCCGGAGATAGGCTCTCATGGAAAAGGATGACGCGCTGTGGCGACCCCTAACGGGACAAGCCGAAAGGAAAAGAAGAAGATTTAATGTTCAAACTGATGGTTGGTTAAAAAAAAAAAAAAAACTGAAAACAATGACTTGAGTATCCTTTTCAACCTAAATTCACTTGAATTCACTACAAAGACAAGATATTTAATGTTCAAACTGATGGTCGTTTTTTGCAAATATTCTCTCATTTTGAATTTGGGACAGGGGCATGTTTACCACTGTCTTACCTCACCTTTCATTTTAACACTCAGTAAGGGAACTGAGGATGCAATCAAATTCAAAATCTGTGAATATTTGCGCACACACAAAAAAAAACAAAGTTAATCAGTTTGAACATTATCTTGTCTTTGTAGTGAATCTAAATGAAGTGAGGCTAAGGCACCCATTTTGAATTTGTAAAATCTCACGGCACACCACCAAACAAAAATGTCACAAAAATATGACTACTGAACTAGAGGTGCAACGATTACTTGACAACTTATCTATTATCAAATGAATCAATCTTTATTACTCCTGGGAAGGTTCACCACTGTTCTATGTTTTCGCCATTTGTGGAGAATGGCTCTCACTGTGGTTCGCTGAAGTCCCAAAGCTTTAGAATTTAAAATTATTATTTTTTTAAACCTCAATTACTTTCTTTCTTGGTTGTTCCTGAATTTCTTTAGATCCCAGCATGATATTTAGCTTTATAGGATCTTTTGTTCCACTTCACTTTGTCAGGCAGGTCCTATTTAAAGTGATTTCGTGATTGAGAACAAGCGTGGCAGTAGCAGGCCTGGGTGTGACTAGAGAAATTGAACTCAGTTATGACAAACTACAGTTATGTTTTAATGGGGGGTGCAATCACCTTTTCACATAGGGCCATGTAGGTTTGGATTTTTTCCAACCTTAATAATAAAAAAAACATCATTCTTAAACTGGATTTTGTTTTTATCTGTGTTGTGTTTGACTAATATTTAAATTTGTTTGATGATGGGAAACATAAGTGCAAAGAATGCCGGATAATAAAGACAAAATGTCTCCATCAGTATGCTGAATGGGGACACAGATTTGTGTTATTTATAATTCACAATGATGTGGCAGTTTTGTCAGATGCAGTAATTGTTCTCTGGTAGATGTGACCGAGCGCTTTAGATAATCAAATTACTCCTTATGCGCCGTGTAAATTATTCATGAGGTCCAGCAGAGAGAATGCAGTGTTTTTATCATAACCTTTTCAATGCTGCCTTTGGTCCGCTGCAGCATTGCATAACATTGATGCATCTGCTCGTCTCTGCAATGGAACACTCCTTTAACAGGACTCCGGCTTTTGCCTTCAAGCATAGGATTCGGTTCAAGGCTGCTAGAGCATTCGTTAGAAACATCAGATATTGCTAACTCCTTATGATAAACCTGAGGGTGTCTTTCTCAGCTTTAGCTTCTCCGCTCCCTCTAGTGTTGGAGCAGATGGAGGTGACCTTGACCACATTCTGGCGGTAGCATTAGTGTTGTGGAGCCCCAACAATTGTCAATGCGCAAGGGTTTTTCTTCTCTTAATGAATATCCCAAAGTTGATCGTTATCACTTAGTCATTCAGTAAAGGAGAGACTGCTATAATCTGTTTACTGGCTTCGTACATTTAGTCAGTGTTATACAATGTCTTAAAAGCAGTAAATCGTTTATTGTCACTCTTGCTGCGAGCTACAGAGGGTCTTTTTAAGAGAAATAAATTAACTTAACTTGTGTATCCTCTGTCTCCCCAGGACGGTATTGTCAACCCCACAGTCAGAAAGGACATGAAGGCGTCAAAAAAGCTTTACTGCTGTCCCATTGAAGGCTGTCCTAGGGGACCTGGCAGACCCTTCTCTCAATTTTCCCTGGTGAAACAAGTAAGCCTTCACAAACGCTAAGTCTGCCAATGAACGCATATTTTTATTTGGTAGCGACACCAAAGTCCTGCATTTCTTCAATTGCAGTATAAATAGTAGTGGTCGGACTTGCACCCTGAACCCCAATCGCTGTTCATATTGACAATAACGAATCAAATTGTTGCTTTTTGTACTTTTCCAAAATGATAGTCCAACAAATGAGAAATCCCATTTATTTGAAAGCTAGCTATTGAACCGGGAAGAGAGTAGGGTAGCACGTTTTGACTGATGAGTTTTAGTTGTTGCATGTCCGTACAGATGTTTTTCTTTTTAGTTTAAAATTGCTTACTTAACCATCCCTCGCCATACCTTAGCCACAGGTAGTATTTTGGGTGTCTTTTGCGCTTGTCGGTGCCCTTGCGGACTGGACCAACCGGTCGCCTTTCAACTAGCCTGCTGGCTACCTAGCTGCTCTAGCTTCACGCTGTGTTGGATCAACTTTCTTCCATTAAGTCTGCCACTGTGCCGTGATCGCCTTCTCCAGCGATGGCTCATTTTCGGCTTCCGTTGAGGCGCTTCCATGCTATCCGTGCAGCTCATTGGAGAGCTCGGGGAAACACAAGCATCCCTCAGCAGAAAGCTCGTTTTTTTATTTATTTTATTTATTGAACCAAACTTTGTTGATCTTGGTGAAGCTACAATGCATACATGGGCTGAAGCGATGCGAATTAAGTCAAAATGGCAGCAGCCGTGGGCAGCATTGCAGTGCTTGTCAGAATAAAGTGGAGTGTATTTTATTCTTTGACTCGTTTTGATTCGATTGCAAAAATTCTGATTTGGGAATATTTTTTTTCCATTGGGATTCACAAGCCAATCCATATGACCACTGATTCGTTCGTGGCACAATAAATAGTTAATTTCTGCAATTGGTGACTTGTTCACACACACTCCGCCAGGATAGGCTCCAGCTCTTTGAAAAGGCTGATCAGTATTAGAAAATTGATGGGCTTCATATATTTATGGTGAATACTTTCTGCCTGGCTGTGCCAAGAGGTATCTTACTCTTTGTTTAAAAGTGAGGCTCATTATTTTTAAAACAGATGACAGTAGAAAGGAAACCTCCCACACATTTCCCGTGTGAGTCAAATCCTCTTGAAATCATTGCATCAATAAATTCACATGCATACACTGGGCCCCAATATTAAACATTCTACAGGTTGTGTTCTTTCTTAGCCTTCATTACTTGAGTTAGCCCTGCATTTTGTCTTTGGCCAAAGTTGCCCGTTTGTTTGTTTGTTATTAAATATACACACGTCTGGAAGGGTTCTGGAATTTGTACTATTTGTGATATTTATCTATCCATCTAATTTCTATACTACATAATCTTTGTGTGGCACTGCTGACTTAAGGCCCCTTTATACTCCGCGCACACGCGGGCGACGGCGCCCTCATTGCATTGCGTGACCGACGCATTGGGCCACGCGACCCCCATACTACACGTGTGACGCGCACACAGCACAAATTGTCGCCGCGCACAGAATGCCGCGGAGATCATCTCTCATGATTGGTCCGTTTTAGTCACATGCTGTGATGACGTACTCGGCTTTTCCCTTGGTTCCTCAATACCGCATCTGTAAAATACAAAACATGGAACAGATTAAAGAAAGGCTGTGCGAGGAGGTGCGCAAATATGTGCACCTTTATGATGCTAGCACTAAGAATTACAAAGATGCACTAATGTCAGCAAACTCCTGGTGTGTAATTTCCGCAGCGGTAGGTTTAGAGGTGTTACTGAGCTAGCGAAGGTGCAAAATACTACCGGAATTGGCCATAACATGCAGAGGAAACTCCACCCTGTGGTGTCCTAGCCAATTCCAGCCGTAGCGACTCACCCCTGACTTGGAGGAGAACTGCAGCACATTTTCAAAACAGCGAGCGTGGGTTGCGCTAGAGTATAAAGGCAAACTGCACGAGCGATAACCGCAGTGACGTCAGCGTGTTCGCTGCCTGCGCGAGTATAAAGAAGCGTTTACGGCTGATGCATATAGTTCACATTCATACCAGTAAATGCGACTTTTACACTACACTGTACTCACTTGGCTCACCTCACCTAAGTTTGGCGTGCTCAATTTTCCACTTTAAAATTGCACTTAAGGGAAACTCAGAAAATCAGGCCCCAACTCATCAGTAACGATACAAATGGAGTGTGTAGGTCACCGGTATGTGCTTCCTGGTAAGGTAACATTATGCATTTAATTTCTAGCCATGTATCCTTACAGTGTTAGAGTCACATGGCAATGATGCCTCTGCTTGACCAGTGAGTCACCAGCAGTAGTTTGTCACCCATATATAAATGCAGCACAGAATGTCAACTGACTATATAATAAGAATTAGGGGTGTCCCGATCTGATCTTTGAGATCGGAAATCGGTCCCATGTCAGCAAAAAAACAAACAAATAAGGATCGGCTCTGACTGGATCTAAAATCTCAGATTCTCTTTTACAAGCAGTCTATTCAATGCTCCACTCTAGCACTTCTATCTAGCAACGCCCGGATGGCATTAGCGTATGAATTTGAGCGATTCCGTTCCTGATTCCGGTTCCAAACGATTCTTGATTCCGATTCTTTTAGGGGTCTGGGTCAAAAAAGGGTGTCCAAATTATCCATTTTCTTAGCAGCCTACCGCGTAAACTAAAATGAACATTTGACTCGACGTTCTTTATAACCAGTATCAATATCAAACCTATGAACTAAAAGGCAATTTGTGTGGAACTAAACAAATTGATTTAATATTCATTAATTATTGTTTCAGCTAAAAGTTGGATGCAGCATTGTTAAAATCGTTATTTACAACTGTTTTATCACATCAAATGGTTTGTATGTGCAAGTTTTCACTTGACTTCCTGTTTTAAGCATGTAGCCTTTTATTTGAAGGGTACGTACCGGAGCTTTTGGCACGAAAAGTAACTGAAAACGACACTGAATTTTGAAAATTAAAGTAGTGGAACCAAACGCTATAAAACTTTCTTAACCTACCCACCGATGAGACACAAGGTTAGTGTTTGTGATACTGTGAGACAATGTTTTTGTGATTTTTGTCCCAATTCATTGTGATGTAAAGTTGCTAGTTTGACCTTTGGTGAAGTTTTAGCTCAATGTTAAGCTTGTAATGCGACTGTTTCTACGTTGTTTCCAGTATGGTAAAATAATTTATATTTTATTTTTGTCTGTCAAAACTCGCAAAGCAAATTCATCTTGGTTGCGCATTTCATACACAAGGTAATGTGCGTTAGATGATTAAAAGCATTTAAAAACAAAGGTGAAAAGACAGCTTATAAACATTTAAAACAAAGAGAAAAAAATAAAAAATACAATTTAAAACAGCGTACAGTGCAAGAAATATCATTCAAAAGTGGAAATGTTCTAAAAAGCATGGGGAAAAAAAGAACCTGGACTTAAAAACATGCACACTTGGGGCTGACGTCACTTCTGTTGGCAACATATTCCATTTGTGTGCAGCATAATAGGTAAATGCTGCTTCACCATGTTTGCTTTGGACCTTGACCTCCACTTGACCCGAGTTTGTCAATCTCAGAGCCCCACTGGGTTTATATTCCATTAGCATTTCATTCATGTATTCAGGACCTAAACCGTTTAGTGATTTATAGACCAGTATCAGAATTTTTAAATCTATTCTAAAGATGACTGGAAGCCAGTGTAAAGACCATCAGTGCAAGAGTGCACCCCAGCGTTTAACTTGTTAGCTACCTCGATGTTGTCATAGACGTATTTTATTGTTTCACTCACCCACTTGACTTGACTGAAGTTCTGCACGGTGTTGGCTGAGTTCTACACATCGTGAAAGCCTCCTTTGCACAATATAATCTTAATCCAAGTGTTGCACTGAGGTGACTGGTCATTTATTTTAACATAGTTAAAACTTTTGTTCGCCGCTGCCACTGGACACAAGCACGGCTTCGGCTTCTTTGTTGGTTTTCGCCGCTTCTTCATTGGTCTTCCCCAAATTATGAACATCCATTTTCTTAGCAGCCCGCAGCATAGACTAAAATGAACATTTGACTTGGGGTCCTTTATAACCAGTATCAATATCAACCCTATGAACTAAAATGCAATGTCTGTGGAGCTAACCCAATTGACTTAATATTCATGAATTAATGTTTCAGCTAAAAGTTGAATATAGCATTGTTAAAATCGTTATTTAGGACTGTTTTATCATGTCAAATGGTTTATATGTGCAAGTTTTAACCTGACTTCCCGTTTTAAGCTTTTAGCCTTTTATTTTGAAGGATATGCAACGGAACTCAGCATTTTGGCACAAAAAGTAACTTCACACGGCACCGGTGTTTTTTTGTTGTTGCTGGTTTTTTTTTTTTTCTTTCTTTTCTTTTGGGATGGAACCAAATGCTATAAAACATTGATTCTTTTCTTACCCACCGATGAGGCACAAGGTTAGTGTTTGTGATTTTGTGAGACAACGTTCATTTGAATTTTGTCCCAGTGCATTGTGATGTAAAGTTGCTACAGTAATGTTTCAGCTCAATGTGTAGCTTTTTTTTTTTTTTTTTTTCTTCTGTCATCGGCTCTTACGTTGGTTGAAGACTAAAATAAATGCTAAAAACCATCAGTGCAAAAGTGCAAGCAATCGTTTACCTTGTGAGCTGTCTCAATGTTGGCATAGATGTATTTTGTTGTTTCACTCACTGAAGCTCCGTGCGGTGTAGGCTGAGGCTCAGAACGGGACTCGGGAGGGAGCGCGTCAGACGTTACACATCGTGAAAGCCTCCTTTGCACAATATAATCTTATTCCAAGTGTTGCACTGTGGCGACTGGTCAATAATTTTAACAAAGTTAGGACACTATGGTTTGCCGCCGCCGTTGGGTACAAGCACGTCTTCATGTGCGTTCTTCGTTGGTTTTCGCCACTTCGGGGTCATCGGACTCAGCATCGAAACTGGGAACCGTAATTTTAAAATTTTAACGATTCCGGGATAACCAGAACGTTAGTCCCAGTTCCAATCGGTTCTCGATTCTCGATGCCCTACCTTACCCATAGAGAACCCAGAAAAGCACAGAAAGGCCCTAGTCAATATTTGAAGTCAGAACCTTACGCCAGCAGTGTAACACTTATCCTGCCAATTCCAATATTGGTTTGCCATGTCAATTTCCTCTTAAAGATCCCATATTTTAACAAACCAACTTTTTCTGATATTTGGGATTTATATTGGCTCTATGGCGCCTCCGTAAGCATGTCAAATATGAATTAAAATCGTCCACGTATTCCTGAGTTCCAGACATTTTTCTGCCAAGAGCCATTCTAGTATCTCGAGCTTATCTACGTAGAATTTCTACGAATTGCTTATCTACGTCACTAGCGAAGCGCTCCGCCCACCTCTCCGCTCTCGAGTCAGCGCTGTCAACATAACAAACACATGCTCTCACAAGTGGGTCTTCTACACGGAGGCAACCAATCAGAGGAAAGGGGACGGTCTTAGCCAAATATGAACAAAGCGAATACAAAACTGGCTCAAACAGAAATAGCTGTCAGAGGGGCCTTTTCTGGACACTTGTATGACAAACCAAGGTGTTTTTTTGTTTTTTTAAATGAAATTGACACTTTTATACTAAGTCCATGCTAGAGAGTCACTCTATGTAGGTCTTAATAGCCAAAATACGGGACCTTTTAAACATTGTTTTTTTTTTCACAGCACTTTATGAAGATGCATGCAGAGAAGAAACACAAGTGCTCCAAGTGCAACAATGGCTACAGCACCGAGTGGGACCTCAAGAGGCACACAGAGGACTGTGGAAAGACCTACCAGTGTACGTGTGGTTGCCCCTATGCCAGCCGGGCTGCACTACTGTCGCATATCTTGAGGACAGGACATGAGATTCCTACTGAGCACAGGCATGCATTCGCTCTACCAAAGTAACTATTGCTATCTAAAAGAGATGAGTAGCGCTGTAATGTCTGATCTATGTATTTCTTCTTTTCAGAATTCCACCAGTAAAAAAGCGAAAGCTGGAGAAACTCGCCACTAATTCTGAAAAGGTTAAGATCAATGACTCTGTGATTATTCCTTCTACTCGTGAGCTAATAGAGGATTCGTCATCTTCTGACATCATCATTCAAAGCCCAGACTCTGCCAGTCAGATTTTCAGCGGCCACAAGAGCCTCCAGAAGCAGCTTTTACCAAAACCCAATATGGCATTAGTCAGTGTGCCAGTAATGCAGCTGGCCCACCTACCTGTTCTCCTTCCCTCCACAGAAAGCGGCAATCTTAGGTCTGTGGTCCTGGCGGTCAACAGCCAAGGCTCTGTTAGCACCCTTCACCTTCTGCCACAGGCATCAGGAGCTGTGGTACCACAGCTGGATGCTAAGTGCTTAGGTTTCCAGGATAGCATGCCTACTTCTCGCTCCGGCCTTGGGCCCATCAGCACAGGGGTGCAGGTTGGATTTGACAATTCGGTTACACATGACTCAGGCAGCATCTTGGGAGCACAACGAGGAAGGAGCACCTCTACCAACATTCAGACTGACAAGTCCTATCTGTCAAAAATGCCTACAGGGGTTGCGGAGGGGATCGGATTGTGTTCTGTGGGAGAGTCCTCTGTGTCATCCTGCTCCCAGACAGACATCAGTGTGAGTGCCCAAGTCCTCCTGCCAGTTAGTGTTCAAACCCAGACATTCCACACCCGTGTCAGAAGCACCTCCACTATCGGGGCTCAGACAGACAACCAATCCTTGAACCAAAGTATTTGCCTCTCCTCTTCATCTCCACCATCAAGCAAAACCAGGCAGACGCAGACCTATTTCACAATCGCGCAATCAAACGACAAGGCTCAGGATCAGGTCATCATGTGCACTGACCTTTTCAGCAGCGATGCCCTCAGTGTTTCCACCCAGACTGCTCTGCGTGTGGATGAGCCTCTGGAAGCCACAGGAAGTAGTTTGTACGATGCTGGAAAGGCAGCAGGAGGCATGTGCTTTGGGGTTCAGACAGATTTGCTGAGCTCCAATAACGTGGCAGACAACCAAACCCAAACCATGACCTTGTTAAATGACCTGGAAAACATTCTGTCTGATAGCATGTCAGGCCACCAAGTGCTAACCTCTGCCGCCGCAGGCTGCGGGTCGAACCTGGGTCCTGTTCAGGAGCAACACGGCACCATTGACTTCGACTTTGAAGAGTTTCTCAGCGCCGTGCACATTCAGACGCAGACAGAGGAAAACGATCTGGATGGCCTGAACAGTGACACACACCTGGAGTCTTTGGACATTCAGACCCAGACCGATTTCTTCCTCATGGATGAACTGGACGAAAGCGAGGAACCAAGTCGAACCCAAGCCAGTGACTTGGAGCTATTCGATACTCAGACTCAGACTGACCTTAACTTCCTTCTGAACGCTGGAAGCCACATGCCACTGAGCAGCATTCTGCGCCATTCAAGCTTTTCTATGAGCACAGAGTCCTCAGACACAGAAACACAGACAGACTTCCATTCATTTGCTCCGTGCATCCCTGTTCAAACCCCCGTTGGTCAGGGGGAGCAGGCGAGGCTTTTAAGCAGCACAGAGACTCAGACCAGCCAGGCTGAAGGCTTCGGACACCTCTTCTTGACAAGCAACGAAACACAAACAGTCATGGATGACTTCTTGTCAGCTGACTTGCTGTGGAACATGGAGTCCCATTTCAGCTCAGTGGAAACGCAGACGTGCCAGGAGCTTTGTGCTCTCTTTCAGCAGCCCGAGAAACCCAACCGTTGAAGTTATTCATAATGAAGCTGCCTAATCTTTGTGACACGTTTCCTGTGTCTGCCTTTCTATCATAGGAATGAGTGAAGGATGTCCCCCAGTGGAGCAGCAGTGAAGGTGAAAGAAGTCTGTGAAGATGTTTGAATCATTCCACTCGGGTTATCTTGTCCAGTGCGTTTCCAGGTCAATATCCGACTGCTTTGTGCACTTTATTAGCTCAATGGGCAGGATGTTTCAGCTCCTGACAGTTTACATATTTACTAGCACATGTGACATAATGTGTCTTGTCTGAAATGTAAGTTTTTATTTCAGTGTTATTTGGTGTTTCCATCACACAGATTAAAACCTAGCACATCAGTTACATCTGCAGTTA
Organism: Phyllopteryx taeniolatus; assembly: GCF_024500385.1. NCBI lineage: Eukaryota > Metazoa > Chordata > Actinopteri > Syngnathiformes > Syngnathidae > Phyllopteryx > Phyllopteryx taeniolatus. The sequence continues at coordinate 37,501,697 of NC_084503.1, forward strand.
ATACAAATGACTGAATTTAGAGAAGCATCGACTGCATGGGGAAAAATAAAACCTCAGCTGTACAGTTAACACAAGTTGCTTTACGTGTCTTTAAAATGTGCATGAGCCTTCAATTTGTCATTGCCAAATATAAATTTTGATCATAAGCAGCCAATTGCTGCTTAACCTAAAGGCTAGCAGACAATTGCAGAGCCGTACGAGTTCTAAATAAACAAGGAACTTGTCGTTTAGAAAACAAAAAAATTACAGCAGTTGCACAAGAAAAAAATGTCAGTTGTAGCACACCTTTTGATTTGAAAGGGTAGTGTGAATTGTGATTGTGTCATTTTTATAGGAAACTCTTCAGACTAGGCTGTCTTTGTCTTATTTATTAGGTTGGTGTAAATGTATATGCTGGCAGTGATCCCAAGTCATCACTTTGGATCTTCTGCATTTGCTTACTGCACATAAACCCAGCTGATTAACATTAGCTGCTATTTTGGCACAAACTTAATGCATGTGTTCTATTTTAAGAAATTATCAATTTAATTTCTTTAATCCTGCACTAAAACACTGTTGACGTCTAGTTTTTAAGGAATCAAAACCTGATTTTGTTTTGCTGCGTTGCAGCGCGTTACCTCAATTTGAGTTAGCGCTAATTGCTGAGGCATACCAAGCAGCTAATGCGCTACACAGGAAACAGTGATTACCGGTAAATGTAATTATCTATTTTAACTTTTTGGTGCCTTAACCCAGTATTTTTTGTTCTGTTACACTTCACCTAAAATAATTGATGTTTTGGAAGATAAACAAAAAAAGATCATGATGATATTTGCATGGGTATATATTTTTTTATGGTTGCATGTTACGAGAAGTTTCTGTCAGAAGGCTTGTGCTGTGTCACATCAAAATGCAATGTAACATGTCACTGGAAACAATTTGATGCGTCCCTATTTTCATGGCTGCAGATTGTTGTAGAAGCTAATGTACAACTTGGTAAATTTTCTTCACGACATCTAAAGATGTTGACAAATATATGCTGTTTTCATGACTCTTGGCATATTCAGTTATGACATTTATTGATAGTTTGTTTCTTACAGGAGCAATAGATGAATTTTACAGATATTTTGCTTTAACCTCTGTGTGGTGTGTGGATCTGTGTAACCCATTTTCATTCTCAAACTCGGACTCACTGGCCTTGGCTCATTTCCTGTGAAGAACATATATCAGAATACATTTTAAAAGTCAGCTACAGTACATGTTTATGCCTTTTTGTTCCCAAACATCACAACAAAGCATTACTTCCCTTAGTGGGTGATCGCATGTGTTTTCATGGCACAAAAGGCTTTCCGTTTAGTAAAACTGTAGAATTATATGTTGCCTTGATTACATGTTGCAGCTTAACTACAAATGTTCCTAATAAACTGCAAGAACATTACTGTGTGCTTATTTTCGCAGAGTAGATCTCAGAAAGGGAGGGCCTTGTGTACTCATAAACTATCGTTTGTGTAAAAAAATAAAGGCAGGCTTGCAAATTTTTCAATAGATGTACTGAATCCCTTTAAAGAGAAGTAGTCCATAATGAGATTTCTTTTGCAACACATTTCTGTGACAAGAGCTTGCATCCAATTTGATGTTGCTTAGTAACTAAACTGAGAAATGACCCTGGGGAACTAGCTGTTAACTACAATCCCAAATCAGTCTTCAAATAGTTTAATATGCATGGGCAGTAATCAACAGGACATGAAACTGGTGCTGCTAATTAGCATTCCAAATCAGCCTTCACATATATTGTAGCATGCGTATTGGACAGTAAGAAGCTGAACATTGGTACATGAGCCGCTTAAAAAAAAAAAAAAAAAAAAGCAATGTTCCTGACATCTTTGGTTGGCTTTGGAAGTCCACATTTCTTATAAAAACTTGCAACAGTTGTGATGTTACTGGGTTATTCATGGCGTATAGAGCTGACCTTTGGTTGTCACATCATTTTATTGGAGGTAAAAAAGTGAAGTTTGTAATGGGAACAACTTTGCTTTTAGTCTGGCGTTTTGTGGGTTTGGATGGCCTGCCCTTTGAAATGTTTGGGGGTAATTGTTGCAGGTGCAAAGGAATCCCACTGGAATGCCCTCTCTCTTCATGTAGCAGGTGTGACAAGTCTTCTTCCACGCCATCCAGTGGATGCCATTCTGGGGATTCTGGCTCTAGTATGGCCTTCTGGCTTGATGGGGTGAATTTCTTCAAGTTATGGGGGCTTGATTGTGACTCGCTACAGTGCTCTCCACTGATGGCCAAGGTGTCTCCATAAAACATTGGATCTGCATGTGAGGAGGGTGGCTTGTCTGTCAACTCCTTATGCGGCTTTGGTTTCTTGTCTCTCTTTTGAGGAAGAAGAATGCCACTGACAGGAGCAACTCTGTCCCAGCCCCGCACCTACAGCAACACAAAATGTATTTTTTTTTAGTTGACTGTCATCCAAATTCAACTCGGTAGCAATCACCAAATCATACAAATGCACTTACAGCCTCTTCCCAACCACAGTAGCAATGATACTCATGTGGCTCCAGATCTTCTAAAAAGGCCTCCTCACTCATGTCAAGCAGGGCATCGACATGAATCCTTTGTGCTTTGTAAAGCTGCTCCTCAGCTGCATCTTCCTGATCAAGAGTTCCTTCATCTGATCCATTCATACCTGTGGGATCCTTTTTGCAGGATAATAAAAGGTTATACATGATAAAAATGTTCTAAAAAAAGAATTTAAATGGTCACTAATCACATCTAATTTTTAACAAGATGAAAAATATGTGACTAACAATTATAGATAGAACAAAATTGTAACTAGGGATGCTGCTGCCTGTCAATCGAATACCATTCCCCCATTCCGGATCGATTTCTCGAGCCGTTTTCCCATTATATCCAGAAGTTATATTAAAGAAATGAGAAACTGGTAAAGTCTTTTATTTGATTGCATATTTACACATGATTTCACTTGACATCATTAAGATCTAGTGGTCATCAAAACAATTGTATATTGCTAAATATATATATATATATATATATATATATATATCCATGGCACCTTTATGGTCTTTTCAATTAAAGTGGACATTATGGAACATGTATGGGTTATTCCAGAATTGGAGGAACTCACCCAACACCCAAAATAATCCATGCACAAATACAGAAATGCACATGTGTAAATTATAGTTGTTCTGAGACAAAATGTAACTAGCTGTAGTAAAAGTGATTCCTAAATACTATTTAAAATAAAATTTTATTTTTATCTTCCATGTGATTGTTAAAACATTGTTTTAGCAGACATCTTAAATAGTAGTAATTATGCTCTGAATTTCTCTCAACATACACAGGACCCTCTTAGTAAAACATTTGAGCCATCTTGACGAAAAGAAAAAAAAGTTTGTGACATAGCAGAAATTACATCCATTCACCATTTTCTATACCTCTTATTGTCATTATCTAGCTAATTGCCCTGACCATGCGAAGACCTTGGTAAATTGTCTCCTGTTAATGTTTTTTTTTCAATGTATTCAACAATAATGGAGTGTTTCCTCAGACCAATGCGACCCTGTTCCTCATGATCAAACAAAGGTTTGTTTTTTTATTATATACTGTAGCTAAGTTTTTTTTTTCTTGACCAGTTAGCATAGCAGCTAACGCAGCTAGCAAGTACTTGGACAAAAATTAAAATTAGCATTGATTTGCAACCCCATTACAGAAATTAGAGAAATACAAAAATTTAATTAGTAACAAGATTTATTCTGTAATGTTTATGAAATCCTGTATGTTTTCAGGTCCTGTACTATCTGTAACAGGGTTGCTACAATCAGCATAATGTATATGACAAATTGCAAACTGTGCTGTTGATGGTTGAGTTCAATGAAATAAATGCTATGCTGTTTATTACCCTGTTTTTTTTTCTTGAAAACGGGGCAATAAAATATTTAATGGTCCTTTTTTTGTCAAACAATGTTGGTGGCCAAATTGTCCTCCAATTCTGGAATTACCATTGGAGGAAACTAGTTTTTTCCAATCGTTGTTATACTGCGGTTCAAACAAATGTTCAATGAAAGCAATGCTTTTACGCTGATGGGAACCTAATAATTAGAATGCACAACATGCTTTTAATTTGCAGCTCACGTGAACATTATCAGATGATAAGCACGCCCGAGTCTGTGCAGTTACCAATCATAGAGACACACACTTTGATGAACATTACACAATAAACAATTGCAGTTCCACTTCATGTTGCAAAGAAGCCGTTAAGTACAGCGGATGCATACATACACGCAAACGTTCTTGGGTGACAACAGCCGTGATGACGTAATCTGGTTTTAAAACGTTTCGGGGGAGTGACGTCACGTCCAAAATGCGCAGGGTGTTTGTCGAGCTCGATTCGCCACATATGGCGTGACCGGAAGACAAGGACGCATGACTAAAGTTTTGTCAAAAGCTTTAAACTCGAACGAGGAAGCTGTTTGTTGAAGCACTTCCAAATGGACTGTTTCCCCCCCCCCCCCCCCCCCCCCCGAAAGGTTCAGTCAGGTAGATTTATTTAGGTCGTGTTTCTGATATAATATCTATAAGGCCCAAATGTTTGTGGATAGCTGCAGTAAAGCGCATAAATCACGTTTTACACCATTCTAGTTTTGTTGTTTGGAAGTGTGTTCCTCGTCCACATTCTGGTAAGTACCAAAGTTGACATTTTCTTGGAATAATGTCATTAGTTTCAAATAATTCGTCTTTATTGCTTTCTTAAATGAGTACTGTATCACATTTTTTTTTTAATGTGTGAATGTATTTATTTTTTTAAATCGTCAGTTTACATAGTACAGTATTCGAATTTTCAATGGATTCCAACTCAATTCAAAAACAAAATGTGTGCCTTTTCTTTTGTCAGTCCAAACAATTGCTTTCTCTTCTGCTGAATTTTGGATGAACAGCACATTTTCTCATTCTCAAAAACTGTCACAAGAAGTATGAATACTGAAATAATGACGATCTCGTCTCATTTTACTCGCATATTGACTTACTCACTCAAGTTTGAAATCTGGGTCTGTTTAATTGAACACAAAGCTGATGTACTCACAGGAAGCATGAATGACAACAGGTGGCTGCACAGTTTAATTGTACCTTCTGCCATCTAATGAAACAACATTGCTCTGCCTCTCACTGTATGATGCTGTATTTGATAAGCAAAGCTATTTGTCATGAAAAAAAAAAAGGGTGAAAATTTAATAATTTCCCGCAGCACTCCTGATGATCTCTCACAGTACACTAGTTTGCCATGGCACCCTGGTCAGGAATTTCTGGTGCAGACTGCACTCATACTCAGAGCTGTCTAATATTTTGCTGTCCATTATGCGATGCTGTTCAACCTTTTATTTGTTCCACTTTGGAGGAAAGAAATCCAACAGGTAACTTAAAAGTGCTACGAATGGGAGCGTGGGGTGGTGCGACTTTATGAGGTGATGTTGCATTTTGAGGTATACATGGCAAATTACCTCTAAGGGATTTTGACAAACATTTGTAAGTCTGATAACAGCATATGGTAGTAAGAGTTCCCTTAAACAATAAAACACTACAAGAGATGCAGATCACACATTTATTTTGTTTTATTTTGTTCAAGTGGCCAATTGTGGCCAGTTACTGTGCATCTACTCATTCTGTCATAATAATAATTTCTCCCAAATTCTCACACACAGGTGTGATCACAGCTGATGAGAAATGTTCAAACCAAGCAGAAACACAATCAATCTATGACTGGAAAGCTGTTGGACAGATGGGGAAGTTGAGGAAGATGGAGTTCAAGCAGAGTTGGAAGCAGCAGAAGAGGAGGTATGTAGATGTAGACAGCAGGCAAAGATGGGCTAAATACCAAAGAATTGAATTCAGAATGATTGTATGCGAGAACAACGAGCAAGGAGTTTAGGTGTGATCTGAACATTTGAGAGAGGTGGATTAGAGCTTTTTGATTAATACAGATTAATACAGTGGAGGGCAGGCGCTACATAATGATTTCACATGTTTCCTGTTTAAAGCAATATTCTAACTGGACAGTGTTAAGCCTGACCCCTTTCAAGGAAGCTAGCTGACCGACCCTCTTGCAAATGGTTTCATGGACTATTTTCCTTGTGAGACTTTTAATCTTTCTTCCGGGTCAGCACTTTGTCCGCCTGTTGAATGTTTCATGTTGTGGATTTTTTTTTCCCACTGCCTTAACTGAGACCAGAGAGACGTCTCTTTTAACCCTTCATCACACTGGCTTTACAGATGCACCCCCACTGGCTAGATGTGATTTTGGATGCTTTTGACAGCTTTTAAGTATATAAAGAATGTGCATTCCTCATCTTTTCATAAGTGACAACCAAAGTCAAATTTAATGATTATAGGTACAGTTACCTGACTTTGCTATCTGTAAAGGTACATGATATGCTTCATCGCCTTTACATTTAACCTACCAAATGTAACAAGGTTCATACGGTCTTCTTAGAATTAATACTGTTTACGGTTCCCCATTCTTTGTAGATGTCAGAAAAGGGGTTTGATTTATCTTGCATGTTGCAGAAACAATTGTTAGCTTCATCAGAGGACCTAAAACAGCTGAACAAGACGCGTCACAGTAACATCATGTGACACTGTTGCAGAAACATGTTAGGTGAATAAAGACTTTTTTTCCATCATATACACAGACCCTTAAACAGTAATTCACCTACCAACTGTCTGAATAACTTTCTTCTGCACCCCGTTTCGCTTCCTATTATACCCTCCTTTAGCTAGATCCATAAACTTGAGTTAGTTTTTAATGTGACATAGGAGCTTGAATTGCCTTATGCTGCCATGAGCTACCAATGCGATACAGGACCAATCCACAGCAGTCCGAAGTTCGGAGACTTTCTCCAATTTCTGCTTACCCCAGACTCTTGGTGTCGGTAATATTACAAAAAAAGTATCCGTTTTGTTTTTTTAAACCAAACTAACGGTAGCTTTGTATTTTTTTTTTCAAAAGCAATGCAAACAATACATTGAACATTGCATTCTAATGTTCACACAATCATCCAAATTCAATGGTGTTTTAAGCTACCATGGATTTCCCAGCAATGTTGAACTCATGGTTATTGCGCTGTCTCGGAATCTGCTTTCCTAAACACTTGCAGTGCATGAAAACATTCAATTAAAAGTAGAACTACTCGTTAAAGGAAGAGATCAAGGAATTAAACGTTACATTTAATTTGGTTTACAAACATTCGCCAGATCCAATGCCGACATTCTAAAGCTACCCATACATATTGTGTAAAGGTCATGAATAAATCTGACACATTTTGTATTCAACTGTTTTTTTAACATCACATATTTTGGCTATTTAGACCTCCATAGATTGACTGTCTAACATGGACTTAGTATGAAAGTGTCGATTTCATTTGGAAAAAAAAAAAAAAACACTTTAGTTTTGTCATATGAGTGTCTAGAAAAGGCTCCTCTTACAGTGACTTCTGTTTGACCCAGTTTTGTATCCGCTTTGTCCCTATTTGGCTAAGACCGCCCCCTTTCCTCTTATTGGTTGCCTCCGTGTAGAGGTTTATGTTAACATCACTGACTCGAGAGCAGGAAAAGGAAGGCGGAGATCTTCGCTAGTGAAGTAGATAAGCTTGAGAAATTCGAATGACCTGATTTCAGGTCTCTCAGTGGGAAAAAATGTCTGGAACTCCGAATGCATGCACAATTTAAATTTACATCTCACAGGTTTACTGAGGCACCTTAGAGCTAATATTACATCCCCCAATATTAGAAATAAGTTGTTTGGGTAAAATATGGCACTGTTAAAATAAATAAATAATATCTTTCCTTGGTTTTTGTCTGAATAATCTGCTCTGGGGTGAAGTGTAAACTTCTCACGACGAATACTCACGAGCCACTGCTTCAAACTCCTTCCAATTTAGATGATGATGTGAATACTGGGACTCAACAATCATCTGTGCTGCCCCCGGCGGAAAAAAACCCAAAAAACCCTTTCAAGGCTATGAAAAAAAGGGTAAACTGTATTATCAATAGATATGATGTCACGGCACAATGTGCAAAGAGCCCATTATGTGTGCTGAGGCCGGCAAAGACATTTTGTTGCTTCAATATAAAATGTCAAATTAAATGGCTTGATTTCCAAAGGTCCTCAATGCTTCAAAAGAAAACAAGGCACATTGTAATGTCAATCTGTATAGTTTTGTGTCAGTGACAACAATGGCTGTGCTAGTTCTTTATCTACAAACGATAATGTTTTAGGATTGCAAATTTCACTGTTAACCATTAGTGAACTGAACTTTGTAACATTGAGTTTTCCATTTAAATAGACTCTGCTTTTACACTCAAGTGCTACTTTTGACTGCATGAGAAAATGACGTGTGATCCCATGACAGTTTGTGGCATATTTTTACAACATCATTGACAACAGAAATAAAAGGAAAAACAAGAAATCTGCGAAAAGAGCCATTGTAACTTTAGCATGAACGTCTGCACTCACAATCCTTGTGGCATGCAGGTTGTAGTTATCTTGTCCGTCAAACTGTCTTTGAGTTCCCTTGTGTGTTTCACTTTCGATCCACAGTGTGCTGCCGAGTGACGCTGTCGCCCTGGCAACCCTTCTTTTGCCGCCTGTGACGTAACAAAGTGGACGGGGCGCAGGCAACCCCGCTGCACACAAGACGGCGGCATGACACTTGTCTTATGCAATAACAGAGCAGCACACACGAGGGATTTCTCGAAAACGGTCCGGTAACGATGCAGTTACTCCATCTCACACTCAACGTGTACTGTGACATTATGTCCTAAATGTGGGAACCATCTTGTCCCGAGCGAGGCAACGTTCAGATCCGCACGTAGACTTCACAGTGAGCCCGCGCTGCGTTTTGACGTCATATACCACAGTATCACGCGAGAGGGCGATCTCCACTCAGTGGAAGTGTACTTTTTTATTTATTTATTTTTAAATTTTGAAACATCAAGGCAAGTGTTTTGTTCCCCCCACCCCTTATTCGCCGCCTCTTTTATACGTTTAAACTGGCAGATCCGATGGAGCAAACAGCGCTCAACAAAACTCGCGCCAATTGGTCCCGGGCGCCGCAGTCGAAGTGACGCAGCCGCGGCGCCAATCCGCGGGTGGGATACTGGCACCCGAAGTCTCGGTCTCCCCAGTCTTTGGTCTCCGCAAGACCACCGAGTCGGGCTCTGCAGCGCAGGGGCTGCAGCGTTGCATGGAAGCGGAGCGCGCGCGACCCGCCGCGGACATGCTGCCCCCGAAGACCTGCCTGCCCAGGAACTACAGCTGCATCGCCGGACTCTTCGGCAGCCTGGCTGCGGCGAATCCTCGTCTGGAAGATGGCGACGATTTTGACATCACGAACGGCACCCGCGAACCCGCCGACAGCCCCGTGGTGGACGAGAGGCCGCGCGGCCGGGAGACCTTCCTCAAGCCCCCGCAGAGCCCCAGCCTGCGCCGGCGATGCAAGTCTCTGCCCACTCCCACGGAGAGAGCCAAGTTGGAAATCTCCCGCAGCAGAAGTCCAACAAGTCAGAAAAAGGTGCGCTTCGCAGACTCTCTCGGTCTGGAGCTGATCTCCGTGAAACACTTCGACGACTCTGACGAGCCGGAGGTGCCGGAGCGCATTTTGGCCAAGTTACCTAAATCCACGGACGCGAACCGCATGGCCTCTACGAAATTCCCCCGACCCCCGGCCCAGTCTGTATTCATGGAGCTGCAGTTCACCAGCCCGGGCAACCTTGCCGACTTCGAGCAGAAGGTGCGGGAGGTGAAAGTGCTGCTGGAGAGCGTCGAGACGGACGAATTCAGCCTGTCGGGCTTCGTGCGCGTCTTGAACCTGGCCTTCGAGAAGAGCGTCTCTTTGCGCTACTCCCTCAACAACTGGATCACCTTTATGGACAGCTTGGCGTCCTACGTGCCCCACTCGAGCGACGGCGCCACGGATCGCTTCTCCTTCAAGGTGGTCATGCCCACCTACATGGAGAACGGGGGCACGTTGCAGTTCGCCATCAAATACACAGTCGACGGCGACGAGTTTTGGGATAATAACAACGGGAGTAACTACAAAGTGCGGCGTCACCGGTTCAAGATGTCCCCACCGAAGGAATGGGAGAACGGATGGATCCACTTTATTTAACCTCAGCCACACGCCGCGTGCGTAAATTGTGCGTTCGTTGAAACCCCCGGGTACCTTAAAAGTGACTAACGTGTACAAATGGGCGTTATTAGTGTGTGCATGGGGGTTAAATACACGCAGTATCAAATATATACGTGGCGTGAGCATTTGAGGTGCCCTGGTGAAGAGTTAATTTGCCTTGATGTCAGGGCTCTGCACAGCTCGGTGCCCTTTGGGAGGGCACGTCCACGTTATGTAACGTGGAAACACGTGAGGTTAAAATATACCACCGCTCATTCATCTATTATGTCATGCCATTAAATGCCTTTGTAAAGCATGCTATGGGAAGCAGTGCATTGATAGTTTTGATTTTCTCACTAAGCACCCCCCCCCAATGATTACATATTTTGTTGCCATAGAACTATTCCCCCGAAATATCTGCATTTTGGCCATTCCATTGTGTTCATAGAGACTAGATTCTGTCTAAAAAAAAAAAAATAAATAAATTGTGTTGATATTGCCTCAACTCATTCCCTTTTGCAAATAGTGCAAGAGGACATGTAGACCAAGAAATTCCTATCTTTTGAACATTGAACAGATAAGTATATTTTTAACAAGTAGCATGTACTATTAGTACTTTTTTTTTCTCCCAACTTCTAAGCTATTTTTCACTGGTGATTGTTTTCTTTGCGTTGTTGTCAAATGAAGAAAGCAAGTATAAAACGTCACTGTCTTTGAAATCTTTGTTGTCCATCACTGTTGAGATGCAGTGCAATGCTCTCCAATATCGTCCACTAACATTTATATCAAAAGTTTTCCAAACTTTTCAGCTCACATTCCAAAGTAGGAATATGGCTCCCCCTTTGTCCCGAGTTTACTAAAATCTATCCCTTGACAAAACATTGATTGATAGACTCGACGCAAATTCATGACAAAGAATGTTAATTTACTCCAAGAAAAGATGAATAGCAACTTTGCAAGAAATTGGCTGACTGGTTTATCAATAAAGAAAATAAATCACTTGCGGCATTTAAACTATGGCTGACCCCCATAAAAATGTACTTCTAACCGAATCTATTTTGTGTCCCAACCAGAACTTTGGCAATCCCTTCCTTTTTTTAATTTATTTTTTATTTTTTTATATATAAACAAGAGATTTCTATTCACTTGTGAGTTGTCTTCCAAATTCCACTTCTTCAGCTTTGCTCTCATTTATATTGTTTTCAGTCTTGCTCACATTTGGTGTGTCGTCGTGTGCGATGCTATCATAGTTGTCTGTAAGTACAAGTCAGCACTTTTTAAATTCTCTGTCTCTGATCTGAACATTTCTTTGTTTACATTACAGCAGTCTCAGAGGGTAACTCTTCATTTACTGATGCAATCTGGTTGATGTGGACATAAAAAGTTTTCCAGTAAGCACTTAGCTTTTAGAGCACTTCCACTGTGAAGCGCCCAATCCATTTTTGAAAAAAAAAAGTTTCCTGGTTCAATATTGGACTGCTAAAATGAGAGCTAAGCATTCTGGGACAACGTTTGCCTACGTAGCATTGTCATGCACTGTATGTTATTCAAATGTGATGTGGATGTGCAAAGTTTTTGCTCTTTTTGTTAAAAGTGTATTTGCACATTGTTCATGTTTGTCGAGCCCGCCCAAGCATCCATACAAAGTAGCAGAGTTCAGAACGTAAGAAATGCATCAATATCAGTTTAACAACATGTGTAGTAAACCAAATTTAAAAAGCAACTCTTTGTACAGTTCATATTTGACTGTTTAATTGGCGATACTAAGACATTGTTTCAACATGCTAGCCAGCTCTTATTGGTGAATCCCTAATGAAGGGCTGTTGTCTGAATCAGATATTCATTTTAACTGCTTATATTATGCTTCTCATCCGAGCGCACTGATATATGTATATAAATATGTACTGTATTGTCAATGTCTCATACTGAATGTCTTCATATTACTGTTTGCAATGCGTGTACGAAGCATCTTAAAAGCAGATTATAGAGATGCAATTGGTTCAGTTTTGACCTGTGAAGTTTCAATACAAAAACCCAACTTGAAAGCACACTAGTAGACCTTGAAATTATTAATGGGAAAACATGAATTGAGAAAATTTGAAATTCACAATGTAATTGAACTGGGCTCTTTTGCACCATTGCAAGAGTGCGCCACCTTACTGTTATAAGAGTTTACGAAGAAGAGATGGAACCTTGTAAGTGCTTGTTTGTGGGGGGGGGGGGGGATGTGATTGCAGAGGGTTGGAAATATGTCCAGTGACACTCGCCAAATGGACTTTGGTCTATGGTGACAAGTATGAGTGACTTGAGATTGTAGCTGGAGCTGGGAGCGTTCACTCGGCGCCACCTTTATTGCACTTTGAGGGAGGATGCGGAAAGAGACGGTTGATAGTATGTACATGGGGCAATAGCTTTTCATGTGAAAAGTGTTGTAATATGGTCCCTTTTTTTCTTTTTCCTGCCTTCTCTCAATTCACTGCTTTGTTCTTTCACCGGGGCTTGAAAACGTTGGCATGTTTTTTGTTTTGTCAAATTTGGGAGCATCATCCTAGTAATTATTTTCCTATGCAACCATTTTATCGTAAATGTTTTGTCTCCTGAATGTTCACCATGTTTGCATGCATGCACAACTGAAACAAACCTTTATTTTTCTGTTAGTTTAACCACAGAACCACTATTTTATTAAATAAATGCTCAATAAAAATGTTGTAACAAATACTCATGATAGTTGTTCTTTTTTCCTCTGTAATCACGCTCAATCTATACACTGGTGTGTTTCATAATGGTATTATAAACATCCATCCATTTTCTGAGCCGCTTCTCCTCACTAGGGTTGCGGGTGTACTGGAGCCTATCCCAGTTATCACCGGGGAGGAGCCGGGGTACACCCTGAACTGGTTGCCAGCCAATCGCAGGGCACATATAAACAAACAACCATTTGCACTCACATTCACACCTACGGGCAATTTAGAGTTGTCAATTAACCTACCATGCATGTTTTTGGGATGTGGGAGGAAACCGGCGTGCCTGGAGAAAACCCACGCAGGCCCGTGGAGAACATGCAAATTCCACACAGAACTGTGAGGCAGACGCTCTAATCAGTCGCCCGCCGTATTATAAACATTCTGTGCTAATGTTAGTTATATTGTGATGTGCAGTGTGTGACTGCAGAGCTGCAAATGTGGCTATCTGGTCAGTTGAGCACCTCCTTTTCCAAAGCCTGCTGGGCCCCACTGGGAAAGCTGCACACGCGCTGCAATGTGCTGCTGCCATCGCCATTGCCGACATGGCTGCAGTCATGTCCTTGGAATGATGCCAGACTGATGCTCCCCAACTGCCATTTTTGGGAGGGGAGGTATTGGACTCAGACACAGGAGTAGTTTCATGTAAGCAAACCATAGGAATGTCATCACATTATGTCATGTGACACAATTTTTTTCAAAACTGTTGCCTATTTGAAACTCGTCACTCAAATTTTGGCTAGAATCACAAAACAAAAAGCCATTTAAGTGATGGCTCATAACTCGTTAGTCAAAATATCACTGAAAGTAGCACTAAAGTTTAATAAATTATTTATAAAAAAAAAAAAAAAAAAAAGGGTAGGGCGTTGACCTTTTGTTTACATAACTGCATAAACATTTGAGAAAGGTCTTAAGTGCAAGTGTGTCAAAGATATGCAATGTTTCTATATAAACACTGAAAAAGTTAGTTTAAAAATGAAAGTTGTATTGAGTGCAAGCTTGTGTTTTTCATACATGCATCACACTGTTGGAATAAAAAAATATTTTGTAAAGTGCAAACAACTGAGTAAATACAAAAATTGAGTGAGCTTGTTTTTACCTTACTGTTTTCAATTTAAAAAAACAAAACAAAACTAGCCCTAGCAGACTTTCTACATTGACATTTTGTCACAGACTGATTTTCTACCAGTAGTCTCTTGTAGGATTACCTAAATTCTCACGAGAATGGGTTCTTCCCTAGATTAATTGAAGAGCAACCTTTTGTATTGTATATTGTAGCTAAATAATAATTAATTCCTTCTTATCTGTCCTTCACCCTTTATATTTTTAGAATTTTGATGGGGCCCATTGGAATTGTCTCATTGTTTTCTAGGGTGTTGATCACCTGAGTCTATAGATATTACATTTATAATCTTTATCAAGTTAATTAACATACTTGTCCACTTTAGCAAATGCAGTATAATTACATAAGAGGTGTAGCCAATCAGACATTGAAATATGGCAGAGTATGATGTATTATGTAACTTAAGCATGATGTGGTAAGCAGTGTTGCTATGGTGCAGGGTAACAGCTGCATACTGTATATAACCTCTGTATGTGGTTGTAGGATGATTGTTCTCTCTCCGGGTGGGTTTGCTGTTATATTTGCCTGAAAGCACAAATGTGTATTTACATCCCACTTGCACAGCCTCACTACCTTCATCTTGAGGATGTCCTTCAATTTTAATGCCGCTCCCAAGTTGGTGCACGCGAGCGCTCATAATTTCACTCAAAATGATTCACAAGGCATTCAATGAATTTTCCTTGCCTTGCCTCAGCAGCAGCAGCCGCCTTCCTGCTGTGAGCACTGAACCGAATGATTACATTGCAAATGGATCTTTTACAGCCTTGGAACAGAAATTCTCTTTTTGTTTTCTCACTTTGGTTTCCTTACTCTTGTTTTTAATGCTAAAGATAACAAATCTACCAGAAATTTACACTCTCCCTAAGATAAATGTCAGGTGTGTGTAAATGTGTGGTAGTGACTGAATCTTCCTCCTCCCATTTCCTCTCCCCCCTCTAGCCCCCACACAACAACAGCTTTGACTTTGAAGTGAATTTCATCATAATATACAACACGTTACCATTTTTCTCACGAAATATATTTCCAAAGGTGCTGTCGACATGACAATTTCACCAGATGCTGGGAACAACCCAAATAATCCATACATACAAAGAAAGTCGATCAAACAGTTCAGAAATTAAGTTGTGTAGTTATGTGAAATGACACGGAAAAAGTATTGAACACGCCAACTGGTATTTATTTAATACTTTGTACAGAAGCCTTTGCTTACAATGACAGCTTCAAGATGCCTCCTGTATGGAGAAACTAGTCCCATGCATTGCTCTGGTGTGATTTTGGTCCATTCCTCCACGTAAGCAGTCTTCAAATTTTGAAGGTTCCATGGGCTTCTTTTATGGACCTTGACTTTAAGTCCTTTCCATAGATTTTCGATTGGATTCAAGTCAGGTGATTGGCTGGGCCATTGTAGCAGCTTTTTTTTTTCTTTGAAAACAATTGAGTTTCCCTGGCAGTATGTTTTGGATCATTATCCTGATGAAATGTCCACCCTCGTTTCATTTTCATCATCCCCGTAGATGGCAGCAGATTTGTGTCACGAATGTCTCTGTACATTTGCCCATTCCATCCTTCCTTCAATAATGTGAAGTTGACCAGTACCATTTGCTGAAAAGCAGCCCAACACCATCATGTTCCCACCTCCAAACCTCACTGTTTGTAAGGTGTTTTAGGGTGATGTGTGGTGTGCATTATGGTATCCAAATAGTTCAGTTTTGCTCTGATCAGACCAGACTATATTCTCCCTGTATTTAACTGGCATGTCCAAATGTTCAGCAAACTTTAAACGAGCTTTGTCATGCTTTTTTTTCAGCAATGGGGTCTTGCGTAGTGAGCGTGCATACAGGCCAAGGCGGTGGAGTGCATTACTCACTGTTTTCCTTGTGACAACAGTACCTGCTAATTCCAGGTCTTTTTGAAGCTCTCCACAGGTGGTCCTTGGCTCTTGGACAACTCTTCTGATTATTCTTTGCACTCCTCTGTCAGAAATCTTGCGAGGAGCACCTGATCGAGGCAAATTTATGGTGATATGATTGGCTTTCCACTTACGTATTATGGTCCCAACCGTGCTCACCGGAACATTCAGAAGCTTAGATATGCGCCTGTAACCAATGCTATAGTTATGTTTTGCAACAATTAGTTTGCGATGGTCTTGAGACAGCTCTCTGCTCTTACCCATCATGAGATGTGTCTTGACTCACACCTTGGCAATGAGACATTTTTGTTGGCCATCAATTAGGACTGAACCAGCTAATATTTATTTGCACTGACAAGGGGCTGGATTGCTGTTTGATTTACAGATTTTAGGTGTTGTCTTGGCTTTACATGCCTTTTTCCACCTCCCATTCTTCATGTGTTCAATACTTTTTCCATGTGTCAAAGTATGTCAGTGCAAAATGTCTGCTTGGGCTAGTATTTGTTTTAATGAGCGCTCGCGTGCACCAACCCTCCCTAATGCTACCTTATCTTATCCTGCATTGGAATGTCGCTCCAAGTAATTTTTATACCCATTAACTCAATGTGCTGTACACATGACTTCACTGGCCCCATGATCATTTTAAATATAAGATTATATCAACGATCTCTATTGGTATTTATTGCTTATACTCGATATCAGCATTTGTCACAACCTGTTCAATATGAAAAGTTGTCAGTATATTTACTCTTAAGTGGTTTGGTAAATGTTAAAAGAAAAAACTGATACTCCTTTTCATTATCTTTACTCATGTTCAGTAATGTCAAAACAGTTGTTAGCCTTATCTTTGTATACTTCCGATGTGTGTTTCTCTCATTCTTTCAATTTTGAGCACAGATCCATTTTCAAATGATGAGCCTAACCATAGCAAGCACTTTTTCATCATCTATCTATCTGATTCCACAGACAGCCTTGAATGTTACGGGAACAACATTGTTGGCATTGTTGCCAGAGGTTTTTTCTTTTCTCTCTCGCTCCCCCACCACGAGCAATCTGATTGCACAGACAGCCCAGATAACATTTTCTCGATTTGTTTCATAGCTCGGCAGCACGGTGGATGATTGGTTAGCACATCTGCCTCACAGTTCTCAGTTGAAATCCTGGCCTCGCCTGTTTGGAGTTTGAATGTTCTCCCCGTGCCTGCATGGGTTTTCTCCAGGTACTTCGGTTTCCTCCCACATCCCAAAAACATGCGTGGTTGGTTAATTGAGGACTCAAAATTGCCTGAAGGTATGAATGTGAGTGCAAATGGTTGTTTGTATGTGCCCTGCGATTGGCTGGTAACCGGTTCAGGGTGTACCCTACCTCTCGCCCGGAGATAGCTCCAGCACGCCTGTGACTCTAGTAAGGATAAGCAGTACAGAAAATGGATGGATGGATGTTTAACAGCTGGTAACAGATTGAAATGCACGTTATTAACACCTACTGGACTTACCTGTCCTCTCAACTTAACTTTTTTGGTAACCTACCTGATGAAGAAATATTGCCCATTTCCCAAGATATGATAAAGGAACTAAATTAGATTTACTTTCTAGGAAAGGCCTCCATAACAAAACAATGACCAAGGCATAAAACCAGGGGGACAATACTGTATCGTTAGGATCACTGCTCCTGTGCTCTGCAACAGGGAAGGAATTGTAAGTGAAGCCTCAGACATGAATGAGTGACCTCTGAGTGTTCTTGTATTCTTTAGACACAACGAACAGGAAACCAGACAATTTATGAGTTGAGGATATGTGACGTGAATTCCAGAGACCTTGTTTTGGAAGGTTTGACGAGAGCCTTGATGAACTTCCCAATAATACCGTAGACTATTCATACATCCATTTACTAGCGCTTGTCGTTGTTAGGGTCGCTGGGGAGCTGGAGCCTGTATCCCAGCTGACTTTGGGTAAGAGGCGGCGGGCTACGCTCTTGGCTGGTTGCCGGTAAATCACAGGTCACATAAAAGACCAACAAGCATTTACAGTCACACTCATGCCTGTGAACAATTTCGAGTTTTCAGTGACAACACATGAATGGTTAAATGTGGAAGGAAACCGGAGTACTTACAAGCATGGGGAGAATATGCAGACTTGACACAGGAGGGCCTAAGCGGATATACAGGACAAACATTGTACCTTTTGACTGAGGCAGGCCTGCTAACCACTACCTCACCGTACTCCCCTACCAGGAAATATTTTAAAGTAAAATAGTAGATTTTTCAATAATATTAATGAAAATTCAAGCTCATTCTTTAACAATCTGTCACATCCAAACCAACACTCAACCCCAAAATATCATCAGTAAAGTTCTGTTGCTAACTGAAATCATGAGACGAAAACAATTTTAAGATTACCCTCAATGACTTTCTGTCGTCCTGAAAACTGTAATCTTTACTACCAACCCTTTATTTTTTGTGTGCTGCTGATATGCTCTGACTTTCCAGATCGGTTCTGCTTCATTTGAGCACAGAAGGAGTTATTGCAGCACAAAATCTTATGAATTAAACAAAAGGTTCAACATTACATTTTCTTCCCCACTGTAAAGTATTTATGCCCTTTCCGTGACTTTTTCACCTTCTCATCATGGCCTCTCACGGTCTGGAATAAATCAAATGCTACTTTGGCCTGTTGTTTGCTCCTACCCCATTTTCTTTCTTATCTCGTTGTTTACAGCCACTCTTTGTGAAGTCACTTTCCTTTCAGGCTAAATGGCATTCCAATAATATAATGAACACTTTATTGCAAACACATTCTGCACATTTCCACCATAACAACTCCTGAGCGAGAGGACGATCATAAAAATGCAATCTGTCTCCAAGCCCAATCTTTTAATATCCTGCTGCTTTGCCTTAGATGGCAAAACAGAGAAAAGGGAAGCCTCATAACTTAGAAACAGGTGGAAAATATGTTAGGTAATAGGTCATATCCGAGTGCATGCACACAGTGACCATGTGGTGAGAGGAGATCATTAGTACCCAACTCAATGCATAGTTCTGTACTTCTCGTCTTTTGAATCTTTTTGGTGTTGTTTTCTATCACCCTATGTAAACTTGGCGGGCCAAATAAAAATTTAAGTGCCAACTCTTACTTTTTTTGTAATTTTTTATTTGGGGAAGCCAAATTAAATTAAGCTATCTATAATGAGTCAAATAGACCAATTGCACTCTGGCCCTCACTTTGAATCCTGTGGATTAGTGGATGTGTAACATGAAGGCAAGGGTGGCACTTTGGTTTTGCTTATATAAAGGACCACATGGAACTTGAATACTTTTGGGAGATTTGAGTTTATGAAGGGGTTTTGTGCTGTCTCCCTCAACTAAATGAACTGAAGTTATGTGCTATTTTTGGCTTAGTTTGGTTGTGTTGAAAATTTTGTAGCAATTTGTTTTTATCTATTGTTAATGGCATTGCATTTATGAGGTGTTTTACCGAATCTGACATGAACAGCAACTATAGAAAATTAATGAATTGTCACAATTTTTATGCTATACCACAACCATTTAGTTTGTTTTGAATCTAATATTACTGTGGCATTTTATCAAAATGTGTTATCTGGGCAGCTGTTAAGTGGTTTTCA
Source organism: Phyllopteryx taeniolatus (assembly GCF_024500385.1). NCBI lineage: Eukaryota > Metazoa > Chordata > Actinopteri > Syngnathiformes > Syngnathidae > Phyllopteryx > Phyllopteryx taeniolatus. Next base: position 37,521,254 of record NC_084503.1, read on the forward strand.
AATTACCTAACTGTGAGAGGTCAGCATGCCCGGTTGACTCTTTCCTCCCTGTACTTAAGGGTGTACCCTTAGGTTCTATGATGGGACCTTTACTTTTTCAATTTCTGCAAATGATCTTTGTAACAACCTATCAAATGCTGCTTACCATTTATATGCTGATGACAGTCAGATGCTCATCCCCTTGTGCTGTGGCAACTATAGAGTTCTTGCACTCTGTCTTTGATATTGTTTAGTCCCACCTTACCCTTCTTCAGGTTTTGTTAAGTGCTTACAAACATTATATGCTTTTCTCAATTTGGAAAAGACATCCAGCAGATCTTCCCAAACTATTGACAGCAGAAGGGCTTGAAACCTAAAGGGTCACCCCTACAAGTACTAGCCATCACAGTTGATGAGAACCTCACATTTACAGTAAGTCGCACATATACAAACTTGGTTGGAAACTGAAGCATAAATTTGGTTTCACTTTTTTGAATTAAAAATTATTTAAAAGACTACTAATGCAGCTCTCTCGTACAACGTGTGTGTCTTATGTCTGAACCTGTTGTGAGTCTTCTGTTTTCTTGCCTGTTGGAATACCTTAAGTAGTGTTGTATCTCTGTCTTTTGCTGTCTTTCTTGGCCTGATTGCTCTTTTAAAAGATGTTTTAATCTCAATGATACTTATCTGGTTAGATAAAGTATTTGAAATTGAAATTACGAATATTGGATGGACTGTAGGCAAAGCAAGTGCATCCAATCTAAACCATTTCCTGGACCAGTATCAGATCAGATGGGGGGGGGGGGGGGGGGGCTTTTTTGAATTTGGAATTGTACCAAAGCTTGAATACAAATATTTCCATTACAGCCAGGTATAGAGAAAAGACATAGACACAAACAACATAGGAGCACACAGGAAAATATATGAAGGACCAGGGCCAAGGGGTGTCTCCCAGAGGATGATCTAATATTGACTGAACCTTTGCTAGCTAGCCTTTTAAAATATTAGATGTCACAATATATTGAGCTGCTGTGATGAGTTTCTTTTTAAGGTGAAAGTTCTAAATGCATGGTGGATAAGCCTTCAGTCACCCTGGGCCCAATAAATTATTTAAATACAGTTGACCGACTACGGTTGAACACAATCTATTCCAGGCAGCCGATCGGCCTCCGATTTGCTCAATATTTTGAAATGTTTTCTTATGAATGTAACGGAAGTAGTTTTAAAATTTCACCATCAAAAACATTTAAAGTCCTTGTAAAGAGAAAATGTCATAAATTTGACACATCCCAGAGAAGAGGGTTAACAACCCTGCCAAATTTGAATGTTTAAAAGAAAAATAAATAAATTGCCAACTATATAAAACATGAAAAATCAAGCCCTTGTTTCCGCTCTCAAACGCTGTGAGTGTGTCCGCTGAAAGTGCTGAAACCACATCCCTCTCCACTGTCAATCAAATATCACTGCGTCTAGCATCTTTCTTATGCCTATACACATCCCTACTTGATTGAGCCGTGAATGTACATCTGCTTAAAGTCTCCGTTGGTTGGAATATACAGTATACCACCGGGGCTTTCCATGCCACGACAAGAGGTGCTAGCCACCCACTAGCTTACAAGCTAACCAGGGCTCCTCTCGGCCGACGAATGGGCAGCGAGCTCATTTTTGGCGTCACCTCTTTGCTTGGTGTTGTCTGTGCATGGGTCCACTTAACAGACTTTTCAGTCAACCACTTATTAAACACTGCGGCACACGTTATTGTCTGTGGCTTATACTGAAAGACATTTGATCACATATTTCATACTAGTTATATGACCACCATGTCTTGCGTTCTTACATATTACGGTAGCCTGAATAACACAAATTACATAACACTTGGGAATTTAAATAACAACAATGAGGTTTCGGGTTATAAGCATAGTTAGCTACAGTAGGTAGCTAGCTAGCTAACTGTACGCTGTGGTTGTGGAAGTGGGCTACGTAATTATAACGACGTAACTCAGAATTGCTCCGGATAACCACCAATGCGAACAAAGGCATTTCATGTTCTTATAGTGTGTTTGGGGGGGAGGACGACGACGACTCATACCAGTGCCTAAGTGCACCACTGCACCCCGTTTTCGCCAGAGGGCAGATTTTATATTTTTGCAGATCATTTTACTCATATACTACTGTCAGGTCATACTGACAGTTTTAACAAATATGACAAAAAGTTATTATTTTTTTAATTGCAAGCTCCCACTGTACAGGCCGTTTTACAAGTAACATTTTTAACAATCTATTTGCAATACAAGTGTAAAAGTGCAATAAGAGAGAGGTCTCCCACTGTGATGCTCAGGAACGATGTTCAGTTCTTAAATTTCTCTCCAGTATGCCTGATACTGTTAGCCTGTCTCATGCTGTGCATCCATTTGATGACTTTAGCCCCCCGGCCTCTCCCTCCCCTCTCCAGGGGCGCCGTTGGTACTTTGTCATAGGGAATGATGTCATTATATCCCACCCCCACCTCCAAATAAAACCTAGTCTGCTGTCTAGAAGCAAGGCTGTGCACGTGAATGATTCAGCAAAACGTGACTGTTGACCAGACTTGTCAGCTTGTTTAACGTCTGTGTCCTCTGCCAGGCGAGTGTGAAACGCGTCAGCCATTACAGCACTCGTGCGTGCTGATGAGAGTTGGTATGCATGTTTTTTTTTTTCATGCAAGATTGATTTTTACCCCCTCTTGCTTTCTGCGTTATCATATCCCCACTCATTTCATCACTCTGAAGGCTGCGTCCCCAGAGGCCCTGTTTGCCTTTGAGAGCAGACATCTCATAACAGGTATCATAAAATAACAATGCTGCTGCACTCTCACACTCCTCTCAGTGTATCTGGACTCGATCCCAAAGCACTCTCCTATCTCTCTGCTATCGACAATAGCTGGTCACATGGAGTGTGGGTGTGCGGTGGTCTTATTTATTTATTTATTTATTTATTTATTTATTTAGCCAGCTCAGACTATTTTCCTCAGCATGACTAATCACTGACGCAAAGGTACGTTTTACTTTGTACTTCCTTTTATTTATTCATATGTCTCCACAGTTGTTGCAGTACACAGCTGCAAGATAAACCATCTCTATGAGCAGGAACGTCATGCATGTGTGCACTAGGTCAGTATTGGGTGGAAGATAGTACGACCTCATTGGGTTAGATGTAGCATGACAACATGACACCTGATTCCATCTTACTGGCTCCAGCCTTTAACAGCAAACTCTCTGCTGCCACCTCCTGAGTGATCATGCTACATCAATCTTTTTTTTTGTTTTTGTTTGTTTGTTTCACTGCTTCTAGTCAATCAGAGGAACATCAATGAAAACTCTGAAGGCTAATCCATGACACGTTTTTTGAGGACAATCGATGTATTTTTACATTGGCAAATTAAGGCTTAATAGTGAGCAATAATCCTACATTGGCGTTGGCAATTTATGCACCTCCACAGAGCAAACCTGTCAGACATTTTCAGGCCTTTCAAAATGGTGTGACTGCCTATTGCAAGTTGCGTTAATTATTGAGGTTTTGCTTTGGTGCTTCATTCGAAAACACGTTTTTTTCCCACAGCCCTCTAAATTTATCCCATCTGGCCAGATGCTCCACAGGTTAGCAGAACAAAAGCCCAAATGTGTGCACGCTGCCAGAAAGGCTTGGCCATTTGGCCCCTGTCTCTTGGGTCCCATCAACAGAGATGGCATCAGTGCCTCCATCTGTTTGACTTTTCTTTTAACACTCTCACTGCCCATCTGGTCTCTAATTCAGCCGTAAGCAAGCGTGGGGATGTGCTGTGCTAACTGTTATCAACACTATCAGTCACATTCAGACAGAAACCTCAACTCATTTGTTTCTATACCCTATGCGAGCAGTTTGACCCATCCACAGTGGGCGAAAAAGGCTGTGTCCCAATTTAGGGGTGGCACAGGCCAACCTGTCAGTGAATTAGTAGTAGATTTGTTAGGTACAGTTCAGTTGTATTTAAGTACAATACATTTGCATTTAATCTTCCTGAAGTGTTTTCTTTCAAACATTTGTGTAGGGTCAATTTTTACTCAACTTTCATGTGCAATACATTTGAATGTAATTGTTGTTTAAAATACCTGTAAAGTGAAACAAAAAAAAAAGAGTTAAAAACAGTGTTGTTAACAAGCCTGCCATATTTGAATGAGTAGAAAAATGGCCAAGTATGTAAGACGAGGTTCCAAAATCGTGAAAAATGGAGAGCTTTCGGATCCTTTGGACATGTCCGCTGAATGTGCTGAAAATGCCCCACTCAACCTTAAGCTCTCATTCAAAAGCAAAGTATATGCCCAAATGTCTGTAGTTTGAGCCACAGGCTGAATAACATGTGACATTGTGTTTAACAAACAGTTAACTTTCCCTGAGGTGTCTTTGTTATGTAGACTCACACACAACACATAGAGCGAATTGGAGATGAATTAGACGACCCCGCCGCCGGTCCATTCGCTAGCTAGCGGGTCAGTGAGCCCGCGGGCTAGTGAGCTAGCAAGCTAATTCATCACCACGCACCGTGCGTGGGTCTACACAGCAGAGACGCCGTAGCCCGAATAACATAAAACATATAAGACCTTCAGATAAGATTCATATTTCAGGTTGTAGACATAGCTTGCAAGCTAACTGCATGCTATAGTGGTGGAAATGGGCCAAGTTGTTATTACTAAGTAACTCGTAACTGCGCCGGGATATGAATTTATTAATAATTGTATTTAGAAAGAAATCACTGAAATCACTTTAGTCTTTAAGTACAGTTTTTATTGTCCAATATTTAAGCGCAGTGTTAATGTTCAAACTGCGCGTAATGTTACAGTAGCATACAATAATAATATAATGTATGCTTTTTAGGAATACAACTTTTGCTTCGTTTTTGATGAACGCGTGGGCCTACTATGCTACTACATTTTAATGTCATTATGGTGGTACTTGGAGAGAAAAGTATTTTTTGAGGTGGTACTTGCTCGGCTTTAAAAGTTTGAGTACCACTGCATTAGATCCCAATGTAAAATTCTGGCACTTGTAGTTCATAATCGCAGACGTTTGATGGCAGCAGAGGTGCAAGAATGTACAGCTGCTCTAGAGCTGAAGAAAATCAACTTTATTCCTTGGGTGTTTAAATTGCTGTTAAAAAGACGCTCATTAAACTTCTTGTACCCCTTCCTCACTTGCTTTTGGGGAGGGATTGTGTGTACTGTTAATGAGGGCCTATGTGTTGAACTAAGGCCATCTTCGCTCCCAACTGTAAGAATGTGTTGGCATGTGTACTACACAAGAGGCACCACTGAAATGGTACTTTAATTAGTTCACACAGAAACATGAACAACAGACCTCTCTTTTAGTTAGGATAGGTTAGGACATAACGATCTTCAATGGGTAAATTTGTCTTCCCATGGGACATTTTGCACACTACACACAAACACGGCTTCAAGTATTGGTTGTGACGGACGGTTACAGTGTAAAAGGGGTCTGTAGATGAATTTTCAATGTATTCTGCCAAGTTTCCCCAGTGGACAGTGGTTATGATAAACACACTGTCTGGTAGCAGCAGACCCCCCCACCACCACCACCACCCCCGCTCCGCTCCAGTCAGCCTCCAGTCTAGCAACAGCTCTGCCAACCTGACTGTAAGTCAGAGAGTACAGGCTGAGACCCAGACCGCATTATGTCAGACACAGTCCAGACAGTACTTTATCAACTGTGGGTGAATGGGGGGGGGGGGGCATTGATTGATCACCCATGACAAAGTATTGTCTATCGAATCGACCCAGAACACAGAAATATGAAGCCTTATGAGAGCATGAATGTGCCAGCGACGGAAGCCAGCTTTTACCTTCAACATTGAGCCCCCTTAGATATGAAAAACGTTTTCACCAGGAATACCTTCACAAATCTTAGGACCTAGTGTAAATGATTAAATTTCCATTTGATTTGAAGTTCAACGCATACATTTGTTTGTGATTCCACAGGCTCTTTTGTTAGAGAATACATGAGAATAACGAAAGAAAACATGTTGTAACATGTTGCTTTAAATTTGCGATTGACATGTTCTTAAAGCTGGCGGCACGGTGGCCGACTGGTTAGAGGGTCAGCCTCACACTTCTGAGTGTGTGGAGTTTGCATGTTCTCCCCGTGCCTGCGTGGGTTTTCTCCGGGCACTCCGGTTTCCTCCCACATCCCAAAAACATGCATAAATTGGAGACTCTAAATTGCCCGTAGGTGTGACTGTGAGTGCGAATGGTTGTTTGTTTCTATGTGCCCTGCGATTGGCTGGCAACCAGTTCAGGGTGTACCCCACCTCCTGCCCGATGACAGCTGGGATAGGCTCCAGCACGCCCGCGACCCTAGTGAGGAGAAGCGGCTCAGAAAATGAAATAGATGGATGTTCTTAAAGCATGCTTCTGTTCAAATAGTCAAAGTTATCTGTAGGTTTTGGTACAAGTCACTAAACACTAGTGTTGTAGTCGCAACCACGTAACCGGAGACCTAGACCATGCTCAGGCTTGTATGATAATGTTTGTAGAAATGTACTTTTAATATTGTGTAATGAATACATAAAGTATTTTGGTGAGCTACAAAGCAGATAAAAATTCAATTCTTTCCTATTTCTCTCTCTGAGAACAATTCAAAATTGAACTAAAATGTCGGTCTCATGGAAGGCCTCAAAGGTATTTGCTGATCTGTGTCAAAATAATTGCTATCCTGGTTCTGGTTTTATCCAATTGCAGTCTTTATATTCACAAACAAATTATACAGTGCGTAGGTCTTGTGAATTAATCCTGAGTGCCGTATATCTTAATAGGGGACAAGACTGAGTTAAAATAAAATTGATTACGAAATGAGAGCGAAATCCGCCCACTTCTCTTCCTTTCCCAAAGTGCTCCTGAGATCGAGAACAATCTCGGGTACTACGACACTACCAAATTGTTTATACGTGACTGACACCAAGAGCTGTCATCGACTAAACTCCCGCGTCATCATTCATTAAATGTCAAATTTTTAAAGCTGATCTCATCCCGAAATGCAAATTTTTGTCCTAGAACAGTTGCTCTCATTCTCCAAAGATGTCTTTTTGATAATATTTTCCACAAAAGAACAGTCTGTAATTTAAAACACATTGTATCCACAGATTACATGATCTGCCTTTCAAAGTCAAATCTTAAAAACACTACTACTTCAAACACCTTTTCCACTCAAATGTACCGATATTCAGATTTTTTGTATGTACTGTCGACGTGTGAACTCAACAGCCAGCATCCACTCATCAAGCCATTGAATTCATTCTCAAGAATGGCAATTCCAAATGAAAGCATGCAATCAGATATTTATTTTCTTTACTGTAGTGGTCTTACTGCTGGAATATGAATGTGCTCTGTGGTTTGGTTTGTCTTCCTCCGTACTTATTTACAGAGCCATGACTGTGTGAACCCTAGTTTTTGCAACTCTGCAGCTCATGGGCAGTTCAAATGATGAGGAAATGCTTAAATTTCAGAGGACATGTTCAACAGATGACATCGTCAGGTAGTCCCATTACACCTAATTAGTCAACACTGCTTTTTTCTTATTCTACGCCTGTTGAATCATCAAGGAACTGTCAGTACGATTAGTATAATGCTGCTTGTAGATTGCCTTGCTAAAGTCTTGTTAGGGCTGTTGAATGATTCTGGAGGACTGAAAGACATACACATTCACCGTAGTCACTGCAGAGCCTAAACCACAGGCACTCATGACGAAGGAGTCTGTGAACAGACCTTTTATTCGTGCACTGAGCTGCTTTATGAGTGAGCGTGTACCTCATTCAAACTCTCCGAAATGTCACTTTCTTAGAATTGCTCATTCATTTACATCTATTGCACATTCTAATGAGCACGTGTCTAGTAGAACTGCTTCTCACATGTGTCCGCACATCCACGAGCTCACCTGGGGTGTTTTGTATGGCAGGTCCTTGACTTAGTCATGAACTCTTAGTTTGGCTCATTGCCTTCTGAGGCACTTAGTTTGACCCAGGTACTTCCCCTGCTGTCCAGAAGGCCCTGGCAATGCAGGCTTGTCCAGACATTTACACAAAGATCCTTTTACATTTTCCACTTCCTTGAAAGTATGAATCCCTAGCACCCATGTGGGCTTGTATTAAATTATGCATGCATATGGGCTCACAGAAGTAACAAGATTGGTTAGGGGGGAGGTCAGTTTTGTCACTGAAAAGGAATTATTTTGTCTCACTGCTTTCTAACCAGTCTCCGTTCAAGTCAGTGTCCTGAAAGTTTAGGGAATTGGTTAAAAAAAAAAAAAATAAAAAAAAAAGTCTTTACGTGTGACCATGTGTAACAGCCAGTTAAGCACTTATTTTTGTATTATAACTACACAAAATCTGTTTGATGGTAATTACCTGACCTGTTTTTATAATGCATCCTCAAATATCAAAAGGTGCAACATTACTTTTGTTTTTCATGTGTTCCCCTATTCCAATAATTAATGTGACACTGCCCTTGTTAAGTTGGATATGTGTCTTTGGTTCTCCCTTTTTCTGTTGATGTCCATGGGACCAGTAAACGCCATGAGGCTGAAGAAACATTTTTGTTTTCATACACAAGTTTGTTTTTCAATACATATCTGTGTCATTTAATTAGTTAAGGGGCACATTATATCGCCACATTTGACGGGAGGATTTTCATTTGTGCTGACTTTGTCAGGTATGTTGCGTTCGAGTGCATAGTCACATTTCTGTGGGGCCAATTATGTACTACTCGTGCACTCACTGTCGTTGTCTCGCCATGCTGCACTATTTGCATATACTGGCCACTCATGCCAGAGTAGCATCTGCTCCATTTGCACACTGATTGAGGAGTATCTGTAACATTTGCACAACCAACATTGTCCCAGATTATCGCACTACTTGTCACTTTAAACCGCATACACTCCTTGAAGTCTCAGCGCCCCTTGCACAGTGGTCATTGCACCGGTCTATTGCAATATTAGTTATTCGAACTGCTCTAAGTGCTAGAGGACTCTGCATCTTTTTGCACAATTGTTTTTTGTCAATGTCTCTGTCTCCAAAGTGTTCTGTAAATTGACTGTCTGTTGTACTAGAGCGGCTCCAACTACCGGAGACAAATTCCTTGTGTGTTTTGGACATACTTGGCAAATAAAGATGATTCTGATAGTGTATTGTACAGCCCTTTTTCCCCCCTGTTGAAGTCCATGGGGGAGGCCCGCCTTATATCGCCACATTTGACAGGAGGATTTTCTTTTGTGTTGACTTCGTCAGGCACTGCGAGTGAGACGAATAAAAGTACAACCCTAACTAGCAATCCCGGTGTGCGTCGTCACAGCCTTTAATGCACAACACAGAATCGAACACCACCGTTTACGCCATGATCCCAGCACTGCAGCTCTCCAGTAGTCTCTAAAATCCACTCAAGTGTGCACGCATCAATTAAGCCCCCTTCACACATCAATTACCAAGCCAATTCATCATGGGTAGGCTGCGTTGAAGAGGAGGGGAAAATATGAGAAGAACATGGAGACAGAAGAAGGGGAAAAGAAGGGAATTGGAGATGTAGCACCCCTATCATGGTGATGGATGATGAAGAGGATGTTGATTAATGACTTCCAAGAATCCAGGACGGTTATGGGGAAAAAAAGAGGGAAATAGGACACTGGCGACATGGTGTGGGTGTACTGTTGGAGTAAGCCCTTTATTTTTATGTTAATAACAGATATCAAGAATGTTCGACCACCTGTTTGTTGATTTGTCTTATTTGTGTTTTTGACGTATGGGCCAGCATGTACTGTATGAGACGGCATGCAGCCAAAAAAAAATGACTCACTCGCTTAAAAACATCAAACAAAAACTGAATTACTTTTACTGGTCAGAAATGAGTCATTGAAACCACAGGACTGTCATGTAAGGAGTCCAACAATGGAAGATTGGATAATAGTAGCTGATAGACTGCATGGCCTTACCACAAATAAGACATTTGTAGAGAGGAAAAACAGTGTGCCTGAGTATCGTAGGCCCCTTGACTGTGGCTTATCATGGACACTACTGTTATATAAATTGGAAGCCAGTAACAGTTGGGCAAAGAGGAAGAAAGGCTGGAGAGAAGGAAGAGAGGGGGTTGTGCCAAAAGGAGTTTAAGAGTGGAAAAAGAGAAGAGGTTGCCCCTGCAGGGTTGTATGGCTGGCTATGTGCTCCTGTTATGCTCAGCGGCAGCGGCTGGCTAAATAAACAATCCTAATTGGATGTGGAGCCCCACCAGTCTGGGGTTTCACTTGCTTTCATCCGCGGAAAGCTGCTGGGAAGCTGTGGGAGAGCTGAGGTGAAGCATCATGATAAACACACACTTCACCGCACACGTATAAAATCTCCCACATGCATATATGCTCTAGTGTAAAGCTCAATTTGGAAGTCCAAACTTTGCCCTACTTTCGCTCGCTGTCATCACATAAATGTGATGTATTTGTGTGTGACCGGCGACTGGGCTCCTTTAATGCAGCTCAACTGAGAGCGGCCTAACGCGGTCTCCTGCTTCTTGCATCTGGGACAGAACATGTATATCACATGCACACTTAATTGTTCACATAGAACTAAACGCACGCTCAAGCACAGATGGATTAGACATGGATTCTGTATTCGTTACACAGCCAAAATTCAGGTGACTAATGCTGCGGTCACTCGTGGGAGTTTGTTCGCGGGTGTTCATCCATGTCACTCACGCCACATGTTCGGGCCTTCATGGTGTAGAAGCTAATTTCACAGGAATGCAAGTTATTGACGTGAAATAATTTATCTAAACCCATATTTTTGTATTAAATTAAATTGTGACAAGACAGCCTGCTGCTCAGACTAGGACCATTCCAATTCATTGGTTTTAAAAAGTACAGGCCAGGTCCATTTTTAAATGTAGCCCGCCGAGTTTTGACATTATCAAGAGTCACAGATATTAATAAGTTAATTAACCATTTTTTTCTAAAATGAGAAAAATGTATTTTTTAATTGTTTTTTTTATTTTATATTCATGCCTCTCACTGGATAATTGGGTGATTGGTAGAATATTAACAAAATTAAATGCATTTTAAAATGTTGTTTTTTTCAATTAATTATTAATAGTATTAATTAAATGAGAATGAATAATCTTTTTTAAATAAACTATTTTAAATTTTTTATTCACTTTTTATTTACTTTTTATTCTTGGGGCAAGGAAATGGCGTTGGAATGTTATTCCGTTTCCAGGTATGAAGAGAGATGACATGCCATGACAATACAATATGTATGTTATGGCATGGTATGGTATGATATGGTTTTCATACCGAAAGTGGTAGCTTTGACTGTTCCCTGGCGACCAGTTCAGTGTGACCCTGAACAGGATAAGCTGTATAAAAAATACAAAAATGGTTGTTTCGACCGTTTGTTTATGTGATAGCAGTATTTTTGGATGTCAAAATACTGTAGAAACATTTGAGAGCAGTGCGTCACAGCCAAAACAGTAATGATGGGCCACAGCTCTGTTGTCACAATTGTTTATAACACTTCTCCACTAAAGTCTACAATTAAGTCACATACACATTGTGAGCTAGTTATTCTTCACAAACAAACATTGCCAACTACTGATCTGGCATTTTCAGGCAATTTTGAGAATGGTGTCATTATAACAGTGTTGCTGCCGCTAAGTGAACATTTTCCCAAAACGCGTAGAAAATGATTTTCCATTCTTACTAGGATGTTCTAGGTTACGCATACCATAAATAGCTAGGAAATGAATTTAATTTATTTGAAATTTATTTCCAGTGCATGTTTTTGTATTTATTACACGCTACTGATTCAATTGTGAAATTAACTTCGATTTAACAAAACTCCTTTGTCATGTTGTTTTGTGTGAACTGTTTTTCAATGTTGCCTCAACATACCTTTCCCTTACTCTGTCTGGCATTGGGTTTCCATACCCCAAGTTGCCAAGGAAACAGCACAAAACCATTTTTTTTTTAAATTGCGATTGTGCCCACACAAATTTGATATTTAATCAAGGTTACAGCACGTGTGACCTGTCACTTTATTCACTTTAAACTGCTTTAAATTGCTTTAAACTGCTTTAAGTTGCTTGAGCCATTAAATCGGTATCACCACACTAGTGGTACACTTTCCTTGCTCAATGACTCCACACACGTGTTTTTCATGTCCTAATGTTTATTTTGTCATAGTGGCTGTTTGTTGTTATACAATGTACTAGAGTGACTCCAACTAACCGAGACAAATTCCTTGTGTGTCTTCCAACATACTTGGATTCTGATTCTGTACGTATGACACATTCTACTATTTTCTATATTGCTAAAGATTAATTGGGAGTAAAAAATGTTAGAGGTCATTTTTCCAAGTATGTCACCACTACAAGTGGTCAGTGCCTCACCCCCCCCCCCCCCCCCCCCCCACCTCATTTAAAAACACCATTGACCAAAGCACAAAAGTGAAAACAAAGAGATGAATGACTATTTTTGTAATACAATAATTGTGACCTTTTGTGTACAGAAATCCTCAAGAAAAAGAAGCCTTCGCTTTAAGTATATGTGCCTGGAATGGGGGGTAAAAAAGCTCCTCTGCTCTCGAACAGACCCTGGCCCCTTTCCAAGAATGTGAAAGTGGTTGTCATGGAGGATTGAATGAAAAGAGGATGACTGTCTGGAGATGAATGGTACTGCTCTCTTTACATAGTGAACGAAAGAAGCCGACGACCCTCAGACTGAAATGAACTGTCAAGAAAACATAGGATTGGATGACAATAATAGATTTAGGCAGAAGAAATCCAAAGCGGCAGTACCCATTATGACTAGGCAGACCAAAATGGCAGTGAGTTGTACAGCGATAGAAAGCTGTGTGACAACCGCAAAAAAGAGACATGCTTTTATTTTTAGAAAAATATTTAAATAAGAATGTACCTCATTCTATTTGTGTGCAGCAAAGGCATGCCACAGTTTATTGTCTCTGAAGGCATCCTCTGGAATTTTTGCATTCTTGGCGGTTTCGTGGTTCTGGCAACAGGAGCAAGTTAGGAGTCAAAAGGCTGAATGTAAAGATGGGTCAGACCCAAAGGCAGCAGCTCTCCCTGACTTTGACTTATACAGTACCTCCACCCTTTGCATCTTTTCCTACTTTCCTGTATCACTTTGCACTACTCGTGGAGCCCATATCAGGGGATTTCCGTTTGTGTGTGCCTTAAATTGAAGTCTCCTGATGACAGTCATGCCAGGCACCTTGAGTGTTAGATTGTGCCACGCTTGACCGAAAGTGGACAGTAGGCAAGTTCTTTTCCCTTAACTGGCTTGAATAATTGGTCAAACACAAGGAAATGCACAACCGCAATTAAATGGCGGAATTCAAACCAGAAACTGGGAAGAACATGTTGACAACTGCAAGAGCATGTGTTTGTCACATGGAATCGAGACGTCATATTTGTTCTTTCAGCAATGCTAAAATGACCATGTAACTACTGTACGAGAATGTCACGCAGTGGGGGAAAAAAAGACCTCATCAAGGCTGTCAAATGTGAACAAAAGTGAAAAAATAAATCTGTGTTTGTTTTTGTCCATCTATAGGTTAGTAGAGTACTTCCTGGTTTAGGGAGGATGACGGATGGGCAATGTCATTATGATTCTACAGGTGTACAGTTCCATTGAATCCAAATAAATACATGTTTGGTTTATCCAGAGCCTCACCAAAATGTAATGGCTTCTTTGTCCCATTCACCACCCCTCAATAAATAAATGATTTGTGGAAATCATTTATTTATTTTGTTATCCTGTTGACTAAATGGAATTCGCCTTGCAGGATTATAATTTAAATTTAATACATTTAAATTAAAAAAACCTCTAACTTTTATGGTTTAACATGAAGTCAAACTTGTACAACTACCTTTTGGACAGTACTGTACAGTAGTGAAATTAATAGAAATGCCATTAAGCCATTCCCCAAACAAACAAACAAACAAACATGTTTGTATGATACTCATGGAGACACAAACCAAGAAGTAGTCCTTCTACTACTACTGTAAGTGACCTAGTAATCAGAATCATCTTTATTTGCCAAGTATGTCCAAAAAACACAAGTAATTTGTCTCTCTCGCCGCTCTAGTACAACAACAGACAGTCAATTGACAGAGAACACTTTTGAGACATAAAGACATTGAGAAAAACTGAGCAACAAAGGGTTGCTAGTTATCTGGTAATGCCGGTACAATTTATTTATTTATTTATTTTTGACAATTGTGCAATAAGATGCAGAGTCCTCTAGCACTTAGAGCAGTTTGAATGACTAATATAGCAATAGTCCGGTGCAATGACCATTGTGCAAAGGGCCCCGAGACTTTAAGGAGTGTATGCAGTTTAAAGTGACTACTAGCGCGATCATCTGGGACAATTTTGATTCTGCAAATGTTGCAGATACTCTTTAGTCAGTGTGCAAGTGGGGTAGATGCTCACTCTGGCATGAGTGGCCAGTATTGGTCAACAACAGATATGCAAATAGTGCAGCGTGGCGAGACTACTACAGTGAGTGCGCGAGTAAGATATAATTGGCCCGACAGAAATGTGACAACAAACTGTAGTAGACTGTAGTATTAGTCACTTTTGGTAGCGGAAAAAGAATATACAGTATGCCTGTGACTGTGAGTAATTATATTATGTCTACGTGTTGCTCGACTGCTTGTGTTCAAATACCTATTGTCAATGGGGTTTTTCATTATTAGTGTTAAGTGTGCTTTCCTAAGGCAAAGAATGAATTGACAAAAATTTAATTGTTTAAAATATACAACTTGTAATTCTCTTTGTTTTATGTTTAGTTTGATACCGAACTTCAACTGGGAGTGGCATTAAACTTCTTGAAACCTTTTTGTTTTTTAATTATTCACTGCTGCTTATTGTGGAGTTGAATTGAGTTGACTACCACCATACAGTGCTCGTATCTCAGGTTTGCGCTCGCAAATCATCGTATCGTGATAAACTCTTAAGTCGGGTTACTCGTATTTCAAGGCACCACTGTACTTGTGTGCCTGTGTCACCCATTCACAACCACACGTATCAGTAGCCAGCTAGGTAATCAGCATGGTCAGTTATATACTTGTGAGTGAACTGAGAGATTTGATACAGACAAGACTGAGGAACAAACACTTTTTTCCAAAGACTTTTGTAAAGATGTCATTTTATCAGCATTTCCCTGGACGTTCAGTTGAAGTGAGAAAGAGAGAGAGGGGGGGGGGGGGGGGGATGATGAAGAGAAGAGAGGGAGAGGCTGAGGGCGTGCTTCTTCTGAAGGCGGCCAACATCAACAGCCGACTCCAGTAGGTCGGCACAGGAAGGGACTTGGGGAAGGGGGGCGACGGGTGGATGAGCGTTAGTGTGGATCTACATGTGTGTGAAAGAGTGAGTGCGGAGGCTCTTAAAACCCTCATGCGTGCACCCTGGACTCCTCAAGCGCTCCTCAACCGTTTGTTGTTTGCGAGCCAGAGGGCTTTCAACTGGACCTGTCCCAGGGGAGTCGTTACTCCACATTCCTTTCCCATTATTCCAAGCATCCCTTTATGACAGCAACATCCTCTGATTTGTTTGGCTTTTCCTCTTGCCCCCGATGTTCTGTGTTTTTATTCTTGTTACCTTGTGGTTATTAGTTGCTGCTGTTGCTCGTCCTGAGGTGTGAGATGGTGATGAAGCTGAGGGCTCTGCTTCTGTGATGCTGATTTGAGTGTGTTCTTTAAAACAATGATTCCCAACCATTGTGCAGTGGCACATTACTGTGCCGTGAAAGATTATCTGTTGAAATGATCCAAATCCAATTAACTGGTTGGAAAAATATTCATTTATGACAATGTTCGTCACTTCGTCTTTATTCATCTGAACCAGTGGCGTATAATGACACGCAGAACAATCTTCCACTAGATGGCAGAAGGTATTTTCCTGATGACATTCATACAACAGAATAATAGCTTTGTGATCAACTAAAACAGGCCCAGATTTCACACTAAATTTGTAAGTTAATTGAGATCATTTCAGTATACTGTAGGCCTATTTACTTTCTGTCACTGTTTTTAGTTAATGCTAAGGTTATTTACCTTTTGAGCCTTTGAATTACTGATTAAAAGTACATTTTTCCTTATTTTTTTTTTTACCAAAGTATGTCGTTTTTTTTATTTTGTCTTTTTCGTACAGTAAATATACGCACAACGATGTAATGATATGGGTCACCTGCAATTAGTTATTAGTTATATATATATATATATATAAGACCATGACAAAACGGGATGTACTGTGGATATAAAAGTATGCACACCCCTGTCCAAATGCCATTTTTGTTTTGTGATTAAAATTTAAATCTTTTCCCACCATTAATGTGACCAATAACCTGAGCAACTTGACTGAAAAGGGATTACATATTTTAGAGAGCTGAAGTAAAAAATAAACTGAGATAATGTGTTAAGTGTGCACGCCCTCAGATAACTGGTGATATGACTTTGTTCAGAATTAACCACTCTCATTCAAACTCATGTTAAATGGTAACGTATACCTCTGATTAACCCCTATGACTAAGTTTTTGTAGCAACAACATGTAGCACAAGCTATTGTCCGCAGAAAGCTTCCCGGGCATCGGAGGGATCTCATTGTTCAAAGGTATCAGTCAGGAGAAGTATACAAAATAATTTCCAAGGTATTAAATATACCATGGAACACGGTGCAGACTCATCAAGTGGAGAAAATATGGCACACCAGAGACATTACCGAGAATTGGACAACCCTGCAAAATTGACAAAGAGAGGAAAACTCCTCAGAGAGGCTACCGAAAGGCTGGCTGCAACATTAAAGGGGCTGCAGAAATTTCCGGCAAGTACTGGCTGTTTAATACATGTGACAGCAATCTCCTGTCTTCTCCATGTGTCTAGAATATCGCATAGAGTGGCAAGATGGAAGCCTTATTTTACAAAGAAAAAAAACAAAAACTCCCAAAGGCATGTGGGAAAATGTTTTATAGTCCAATGAACCCACGTTTGAACTTTTTGGCCATACGTAATTCCTGAAGGTAACTGCTCATTGCCAAAGTCAAAGGTTAGATTCACAGGGCAGATCAATTCAGATTTTTTTCACTCAATGGGAACAGTGCAAAATTCCCACCATTTCAAATACCAATCGGTGTTAGCTCAAAACCTTTAGGCTTCTGCTAGAAAGAGAGAAAAAATATCAAGAAAAACCTACTAGAACACCTGAATTTTATTTGGGGTTGAGTCAATTTAAATGGTAGCAGGGCTGCGCTGCCTCCCATTTAATAAGTTTGAACGTGATTGGTTAATTCTGAACACAGCCACATACTGAATTTTTAAGATTTTGTTGTCTTTTTTACTTCCACTCTCTAAATTTTGTTTTGTTGTTTTACTTCCACTCTCTAAAAGATTTCTCCCCCCCCCCCCCCCCCCCCAATTGAGTTGTACAAGTTAGAGATCACATCAATGGTGGAAAAAGTGGCGCCAACATGAGCGTAGAGGATCAAGAAGCATGGGGAGATTTAAACAGTTTCTTCCATAGATCATTAGGGGAAGTGTGAAGTCAATCACTAACAAAACGGACGACCTAACAGCTGTAGTAAACAGCCAGCGGGCTAATAGGGTGTGTGGCCTCTTGTGTTCCATGGCGACATGACTGATTCTCCGTACATAACATAATGTATCCCTCTCTTCGTCGTGCCCTCGTGTTTCCTGGATCCCATTGATGCCTGCCTAGTACCTGTCATCGGCTTCTCTCTAAATAAAGTTGAGTTGACTTCACTTTGTGCTTGCAGTGCTCTCTCAAATGTTCCGTGGTGAAAACTAGGAGTTGTAATTTAAGTGCAAATCCCGGTAAAATATGGTGATCGCCATCAATTTTACACCTGTTGCCAACAATTGTGAAATCATTTCGTGAGTGAATACAATCAGGCCTTCAATCTTCAATGAACTAACATGCAGTAAACAAAAAAAAACAAAAAAACATTTCACACGGAAAGGCTTGACCAGATACAGACCTGAACCTTGAAACTCTTTATTGTGTTTAATTACATTGCATACGAAATATTGACAGCATTGTGTCATATGGAACCAAGAACAGGACAGCAGAGAGCCTTTGCTACAAAGGCCAGCAAACATCTGCAATGGACAACAGCTGTCGCAGCCTCTCCAGTTCCTCGTCTGGCGACTAGACCACCATGCCTCTTCTCCAATTCCTTTGTGTTCTGTCAATCTCTCCATTATCCCTCTTGTGGGTCTCTGCGACCTGAGAAGAGAGGAATGTTCACAAGGAGTATGTCAAGACTTTTCAAGGCCTTTGAGCGAGAGGGAGAGGAGGAGAAGGTCATGGAGCCTCAGGCAATGCGAGTGGCGTCTCATTGATTGACATGTACAGGTGAAAGTGAATTACGTCAACCTTGTGTCACAGAGGACACACACAGACATATGCAGGCTCCGTTAAGGCTATACCTCTTTGGGAAAGAGGGGAGAGGTCAACTACAACTGATGTTCTTCACTTCAAGAGAAAGTAGAAAACACGTTGACCAGAAGATTATAAGATGTTAATGTGCTCCATCAGGGGACACTTCATTAGGAACACCTGCTCTAATAAGACCCACTGCAAGAGCTGTAAAAATGTAAAGATTCTGCCTTAGAAAAGAAAAGAAAATACTTCTAGTGCCGCAAAATGTGTAGTTGTTGTTTGCACAATAATCACACAATACATTTTAAAAAAAATATGAAAGACAGAAGACATTTTTTGAATAGCCCCCCCCCCCCCCCCCCCGGCTCATACACTTTAAACATTTTTACTTGTTAAAACACTCTTAAACACAGTTTTTGAAGTATTCCACAGTGCCCGTTCTCTCTCTCTCTCTCTCTCTCTCTTGCAATTGCTTCAAGTGGTTCATTTGTCACTCACAGTTGAAGTTATGTAACTGTAAAAGTGACACATAAAACGAGAATTAAACATTGTATATTTAAATAGTCAACCAGGCTACATCATTTTGTCTAACAAAAACTTAATGCTAACATAACATGAAATACCACAGACGGGCTAATGGACATTAGCACAGATGCTACTTAACACACACGGAGCAGCGACACATACATGCACAGTACACCATTACAAACTACAACCGCAATAATAAACCTGCAGTGTCTGTAGAGACAATCAAGACTGAATTAGTATCTTCTTAAAGGGTGTAACATTTTGATGCAGGTTATCAGACTGTGCAAGTGCACCTAATGTTGTGGCTGTTGTGTTCCTGTGCAACAGATTTTAGCAGCATTGAGCAAAGGGGTGCCTCTTCAATCTTCACTTGTCTAAAATCACTTGCCTAAATCAGTGACAAATCTGTCAAACTTTGTTTTTATGTTGAAAAACAACTCAGCAGGGTAATACTGCCAAGAACACACAACAAACTGGCCTTGTCTTCACTGCTGGAAATGTTGGTTTTTTTCCTCACGGCGAGGAAACGCATTCTTTAGACGCACCTCTGACCTTGGAGAGCGGCAAGAAATCCTGCAGAAATAAATGAACAAATAAACAAGTAGGAGAAAGTCCAGGCCTCGATACTCAGAGGTTGCATTTTTCAGCTGTGTGTGAAGTGTGCGTGACACACTTCATTGTTGCTATGGGCCCAAGATAATCAAACACTTCCACTCATAACTACAAAGAGGTCCATATTGTAACAATTAATATCAAAATCCAATCTTGAAATGCTTACACTTTAGTCCATCACGTGTGAGGACGCCTGGGCGACTGACAGCTCATCATCAGGGAACTGAACTGCTGACTCTGACTAAGTCTACTTCCTGTGTCACCTCCCTGCAATGGCACAAACACCCTCTCTTCCTGCCTGGCCGGATGCAGAGCTGTGACTAGCAGCACAGTGTTGCTGTTATTTCTGGCATCAAAAAGTCACCGTCTCTGAGAACACAATGGGGCACTAAATGCAGCAATATAGACTGAAGGTTATTTTTTCTTTTTTGGTAATATTTATTTTGTACAGCACAAGTCTGATTAGGATTTATTTGTTTTATTTTTGGGGGGGGGAGGGGGCCAGCATCTTCGCCATCCCCAAACTGTCCACTAGATGTCTCTAAACTTCTCCCCCATTATTTATGGACTCACCTGATCCTCATTCTCTGGTCAGCTCATCTGTTCCCAATTCCAACCAAAATGTCCTTTCATTTCTGCTTGTAACCTTCCAGTGCTCTCTGTCCGGTTAAATGTCCTTCCCCTATCTGACCTTTTGCTTGGATCATCAGTTTGGGCAGTTCGGGTAACTTTTTTTTAAATTATTGTTGTTGTTGTTATTGTCGTTGAAAGCATACTTAAACGGCATTTTGGCCATCTGACCTTTCTTACACTTGCTTTTTCAAGTGTGCTTATTGTATAATTAGAAGGTATTTCAGAATAGTTCCAGGACAGGTTTCACGGTAGGCATATCGCAAACCCAAACAACAAACTATGAGTTTTCCTCTTCAATGTCGGACAGATAATCAAGAAGCACATCTAGAAATAGATCCTGTGGTGGCTGATTCATTCAGTGTGTGAGAAGAGGTGGGAGTTGTGGCAGGACAACTCGTGACTGCTTCAAAATACCAATGTGCCTGCCCACAGTGCCCTGAGCATCTGGCACTTCCTGGCCACATCGGAGAAACCTATCAACACACCCTATCTTACTCCGGTTTGATGTATTTCTTTGAATGTACAATCAATTACAAATATAAAAGTGGTGATCAACTTACCTGATGACCCGGTGAGAGCGGTGAGGCTGCGTGTGCGGTGGCACACGCGAGCAAATTCGGTCGCACCTCCTGTTTCTACAGTCTCTAATTGGCTATTCTTGTTGTGCAGGGACCAGTTGTAAAATAATAATTACAATTCAATTACAGCCATAAAATATGATGAAAGAAGGATTATTTTTCAAAAAATTTGTAAATATTCTATTGTCAGGTCATGCAGACAGTTTTAGCATGTATGACAAAAAGTTTTATGTGTTTGTTTGTTTTTTACTGTAAACTACCTACTACCTCATGGTTCTGGTTGACCTACAGTGGTAATACGATTCTTCCTCCCTGGGTCAAACTGTCTGCATCATGAAACCTTTATTAACCGTAAAGTTACTTTTAAGTAACATTTGACATCAAAGTGTCACATATGTCAGAAGGAGTTAACTACTATTCATGTAAAATATAAAAACTATGAAACACTTTTATCAAAAGTGACAATGTGTATGTTGACGCTGGAGTCTTACTGCTTTGAAAGGGAGTGGGCTTCACTGAACTGGTGTATATTTTCACATTCTTCTCTTTAACACTCTTTGTTGTTCTTTTTGGAAAAAAATGGGGGAAAAACAAACATAAGTCCTTGGATTCTCACTGAATGGAAGTGTCATGTGATAGCATACATGATAGCTGTTTGTTTGTGCGACATTTGAAGCATATGAATTTTATGTCATAACTATTTCGCTATTTACAAACTATACTTATTGAATATTTCCAATATCCTCATATTTAATGTTCTTCTTTAACCTTACTGCCAACAGTTAGAGCCAACATTACATTACATTATCCTTCTCACTGATGTTCAATAAATGTCTCTCCTGTAGAGTATGAAGTCATTTTTCAAAATGATAATAATAATAATGAGTCCCATATGGCCATGAAAGCACCACACCTACACATGCAAGCTGCCAAAAGTAATCCTATGTACAGAGTATATTGATATGGATATATTGTCCACTATGGAACAATGTGTATTTATGAGCTGTCATTTGAGGCCTCGAGTATCAGAAACCAGCCTAAATCATATGAGCATATATAGGATAGGGGTATGGTACTCTAAATCGGCACCAGTTGCATGTAAACAATCAAGGGGGGGAAAAATAGACTAAAACTACAAACATGGGTATCCAGACAGGCTGATTTCACATTGTCATCTGATCTGAGTACGTCGTCTTGTGCAGCGTACTGTAACGTCTGCAGTCCCATCTGGCCCGTGTCAACACCACCTGCTGATAAAACTCTACAGTCAACAAGAGCATTTTTGTATTTCATTCAAAGCACCCCTTGCATCCTTGTTTCCATCTGTTGATTTTATTTTTCTGACCAAAACATCTTTCCACAGAGCCCTTCATATCCTGTCTTCTAGTCTAGGGTCAATGAGGGTCATTACCATAGGGTGCACAACTATAAAGTACTTACAGACACTGAAATATAAGCACCCTTGGACAATGGGGACAAGCGCTATAGAAGATGGATGGATGGATGTTCATTTCTCTTTCGGTGATTTTAAACCTCAAACCTATTAGATGTACTTGCAATTTCACCTAGTGGTGGGTTAAATAAAAACAGTACTATTTTAAGACGACGCCTTTCTTCCGGATACTTAGATGTAAACTCAATGTTACGTAGGATAATATAAACTTGACAAATAACACATTCAGTAAACACGTTAAAGTATTAAATTCTGCAATTCACAGTACGACTGCAGAAAACGTGCTTGAGCAAATTGGTGCAGTACCAAGGTTCGCCACTGTGGGGCGGTGTTGTAAACAATGACATGATTTAAGTTGTGTGACTATGAATTGGCTAAACGTAATGACAGCATGAGCCATGATTGATATGGGAGCCTTTCAATGGGGTTAAGACGTTTCTTCGCTCAACTTGGAGTTCCCCCAACCTTTCACTTTTCAGTATCACGAGTGTTTTTTTTTTTTTTTAAATTCATTCACTATAAACTTGCCCGCTGACGAGAGAAACTACTGGTACCATGTGTTCACCATCGTCTCACGTTGCATGGACTCTTATTGTCTCAACATGAATACAAAGTAGGACGAAATGACTTTTTTTTGGGAAAGCCTTATTATAGGTCACGGAAAAACGACTTCCCCTGTGAACTGAATCACGCGTGTTTAGTGGAAATCCCGTGGCACGCTGCGTGTGTTGACGCATGCGGGCAGCGTGCCACGAGTGTTTGCGCCCCATCTCCCGCATCATAAGTGTGTGGGGAGGCTCTCCAAGAGTGGGGGTCGTCGCGGGGGGTGCTGAGTACAGTGTGAGCGAGTTCGCGGCCAAACTTTGCAGAGCGGCGGGGAGGCAGCAAAAAAAAAAAAAAAAAAAAAAAAAAAGTTCGCCGGGGAAGCTGAGCCGCGTTCCCGCAAGGGTTCCGCTGTCATGTCCCTCCCGGACCTCCCGTGTAAAGCAACATATGGACGACAAAGTGCAAAAACCTGCGTGGATTGTTGTCTCGTTCAAGTGGATTTATTCGTGGGGGATCCAAGTCACCGCTTTGCTGCCTTGGCCGCACGCTGCTGCACTTTCAATGGATTGTCGTCTCCCTTATCATCCGCTGGCGTGAAATGCGTTGCTTAACTTGGAGCACGAGGAGGACTGATACCATGTAGCCTGGCGTCGATTATTCTTATATTTTTTTCTTCAACGCAATGCATTCCCCCCGTGACAAGGAACTGGCGCTCTTATCTCGGAAACACCGACTGATGGCTGCGGCCATGGCCGGCGAGGATCACCCTTCGCCGGTCAACACTTCCAGGGCTGACCGCAACGGCATGGGGGGACTGGTGCACTGTTTCATATGTGGAAGCGGAGTAACGGCAGGAAAGGAGCTGAGGTTGCAAGTGACTTATCAAAAGGAGCGCTTCCCTTTTTTCCCGTTCCTGCAGAACCAGGAGGCAGCTCCCGGTGCGAGTGAGCTGAGCCCGGAGGGTCACGCGCTGGTGTGCGCCGTGTGCCACTGCTTCCTGGCGGAGCAGTGGAACTCCTTCGAGAGGAGCGGGACGCCCATCGAGAAGCGCATGTACTGGCTGAAGCGGCCCTACCAGTGCGACTCTCGCCGGGTCCCGCAGGAGTGGAACATCTCCTACGAGCTGGAGAGGAGGATCGGCACCGGCAGCCACAACGACGACGGGGGCGCGGAGTCGGACTTCTCCTCCTTCTCCGACAACATGTCAGATCAGGAGATGGACGTGGTGAGCAAGGACAAGTGCCCAAGAGCAGCTGGTAAATCGCAGAGAGACGCTAGCCGGAAAAACAGCGTTAAAACCAGCCCAGATTCCCCACGGACACTCCCGCGCTACTCAGTCGGGGTCTACGGCGGGCAGGGGTCACCCAAACCGGAGAGCGCGCTGCCTCCAAGACGCGCACCGAAAGTGATGAATAACGCGTGTCAGTCATCGTATTCTTTGGCAAAGTTCCAGGAGAGGATACCCCAGCGGTGCCATGAGAACCATTTCCCTGACACGGCTGTGCAGGAAAACGGGGTCATTATGCGCAACAGGTCGTGGCTGGAGTCGCGTCACATCCGGCGTGCAGCCGACAGCAGATGCGCCTCACCCGAATATCCTCAGCCCACCTCCGCCGTCAACTCTAAATGTCGTCGAGATGCACAAGGGAGCATCTCGAATGAAGATGAGATTAACATCACAAGCGATGAAGACAGGGACGTGGACAATCGTACAAATGTCAAATGTCGTGGTCCTGCCGGTGACCTTTTGACCCAAAAAGTAGCACAATTGCGCCACACTGCAAAGTCAAACGCAGACGGATGCGCGTGCTTTATCTGTGGCACGGAGCTCGCTCCAAGTGGCAGTTATAAAGTCAGTGTTCAAAAGCAGGAAACGGCACAAGGGGAGCCTTTCTTTCCCTTCCTGTGGTTGCACACTCCCCCTCCAGGTGCGTTGCCCATCGGTCCAGCAGGTGCGACCCTGGTGTGCTGCAGCTGTCACGCCTCACTCATGCAGCAGTGGCACAACTTCCAACAGGCTGATGTTCCCGTGCTTCAGCGCCTCTATGTCGTCCCGCTCAACCCGGCCGCCGCGCCCCAGCGGGACAAACCCACCCGGCCCGCGGAGTGTGACAACAAGGCTGCCCGTGAGGCCTGTTTCCTTTGCGGTCAGGAGTGCGGCGCCGATAAAGTAGTGCATGTGCAGGCTGGCGTCGGCAAATCTCGCGGTGTGATGTATTTTCCCTTCATCGACATGCTCCCCTGCCCGCCCGACGCCCAGCCGATGAGGAACGGGCGTGTGCGCTGCTGCTCACAGTGCCTTTTAATCCTCGAGGACATCTGGAGTGCTTATCGCCTTTGTCTCAGCGAGGATCTCATCACCTCTGTCAGCTCTTTCCTGGTCAGGTATCATTCCGTCATGGGCAACGAAGGGTTCGGCGCTGTTGGTTCCCAAAGCGGGGTGTCTTCTGAGAGTACCGTGTCAGTGTGCTACTTGTGTGGATTGGAGTTGTCTACCGGATGCGAGTTCCAGCTTCCTGTCAACCCACCTGGACGTTGTGGCGAGAAGGAGCCGTTTTTCCCTTTCCTCACAGTGCACCCACCCGCTCCTCAAGCCAAGCCAGTCGACGCCACGGGCCTGGTGTCAGCCTGCGCCCTCTGCTACCATGACCTGCACAATCAGTGGGCCCAACATGAGGGCAAAGGCCTGGGCCCCTGCACGCCCTCTACACCCTCGACCTCTAGCTCTTCCAGCTCTCCTTGGGCTCGCCAGTACACCTGTGAGGCGTTCATGTGCTTCTTCTGCAGGCAGGAGCAGCGCAGGCACGGGCGGCTGTGCACGGTCACTGTGGCGAGGCTCCCCGTCTTCCTCTATGCGCCACGCGGCGCTCGCACGCTCCTGGTGGATGATGGAAGGAGGCTGATGGTTGGCTCGTGTGTGGATTGTAAGACTATGGTGCAGGTGGGCCAGAGCGCACAGCAGGACAGGGAGAGACTTGGACACGGGGCCTCGGATGGGGAGAGAGAAGAACCACAATTAACCTCGCCACAGCCTGGAAAACAGGTTGGTCATTTTTATATATTTCATTTTCACCATGCAATGAAGTTGACGCATTTGTGCTCTCTACTTTCCCCACACTGAGTGCAGAATGCATTTGTCATGCTGTGCCCTCTGGAGTTTCACATGACAAGCGATGATGTTGACGGTTTGCTGTCACATTCATGCTGTCATGAAAGTGCCTTCGTTCTTTGGTCAGTTTTCTTTCATGCGCTTCTTGTGTTTGACAAAAGGTATCAATAGCTAGTCTAAGAACCTCAAGCAGTGTAGTTGTGTGTGAGGAAGTTTGGGGCCACTTATGTGGGCTACGATGACACAAACATTTATCATCAACAAACCTCTGTAAACGCTTGAGGGAAAGTATGGGGTCTGAAAGCCAATGCCCGCATTGTGTTTATTTGATCAAGCATGACTGAGTATGTCTCTCTTTTTGCTGTGCGGTATGGTCGGCTACGAGCAATGTTGAAATTTTGACTTATTTTGTGTTTACTTAAAATATATCACACAGCAAATCCTAAAGAACTTTTCTTGAAGTTGTACGAAATGTTATATATTACATTACATTTGATCTACCCCGCGGGTCTTGAGTTGGACACCTGTGAGCCAGGTCATTCAATTCTCAGAGCATTGAATCGATCGCAGCTGGACTGTTCTGGTTGTCTTACAAGACGTTTTGGCCTATCATCCGATCAGGATTCACCAGTTCATGCACGTAAGCTAGAAAGGATAGCTTTGGATGCAAAACGACAGACATTAAGATTTGGCTTTACACGATCAGGATTTTTGGGGCCGATCAATGACCAGCGAGTTTAAAAAACCAATAACCGATCACCGATCCGATCACAAGATGGAGGAACGTGTCTATTTAAATGACCTGTTCATTTACTGTATATACTTGTGTACGTAATTGCTCAAAAACCTACATTTACAATAAATAATGTATCTTTGTTCCTCTATTTGTGCCAGTGAGGGATAGTGACAGACAGAACAAATTAATGGTCTTCTATTAGATGGCAGGAAGTAAATACAGTAATGTAATGTAATGTATCCACTTTTTCTGATAGATTTAGATTGTTTGTGTGCCGTGACATTTTTCAATTGTAAAATATGTTCCTTGGCTCCATAAAGGTTGGAAATCACTGCTCTAGTCAGATCGTACATTCTAATCAGTCAGGTCAAACCAACATTACAATATGGCAGCAATAATGGCTGCTAACTTACTGTAATTAAATTACTTTATTTTTAATTAAATGACTTCACCCACACCAAAACTTTAGAGCATATATGTCAAACTCAGGCCCGGGGGCCAACTTTGGCCCACGATGTAATTATATTTGGCCCGCAAGACCCTATCAAATGTGTATTAGAGCTGGCCCACCAGTATATAGCACATGCGCCACTGATATTACAAATCCCAGAATGCTTTGCTAGTGTGTTGGCCCATCAGTCTCGACCGGCGAGCGCCCCTTCCCTTTCTCTTGCTGTCGTTAGCAACTATGCTACCAGTCTCCTCGGGAAAATTTACACTTCCCCTTCCCAAAAATGGCCAAACGAAAGATGGAAAACAGTTAACTTCCAAGACAGGTGGGAGGCAGATTATCTGTTCACGAAAGTAAACGACAGACCTGTTTGTCATGTGCGGAGCAACGTGGCTGTAACAAAGAATATAACATAATTGAATTCATGTTTTTTTTTTTTTTTAATGCCCTTTATCAACTCCTAGGCAGGGACTGTGAATAGTTTGAAGTTTGGCTTTTTATTGGAGGACATTCTTATTTGTTTCTGGTTGTTTTGTTGTTGACCTTTGAAAAAACATTTACATCAAAAAGAAATGTAGTTGGAGATAGATGAATAGAAGATAGAAAGACAGAAGAATTCATGTTATCTATTTAAATAACAAAACAACAAAGAATTACCAAATTAGATTTCTCATGTATTTATAATATTAAAGTTTGTTTATTCCAGTTTCAGTGTTTAAGCAAAATTTAAGTTTGTTGTCATATGATAAACTTTAACGCTACATTTCTGAAGAGAAGGGAAACATGCACATCGCAATGATCTTTCATTAAATATTGAGTTTGGCCCGCGACGTTGTGCCAATTTAAAATTTTGGCCCACCGTGTATTTGAATTTAACACCCCTGCTTTAGAGCATGATTCGTTTACGTCCAACCGTTCGTGCGAGCAGTAGCTTGCTAGGCTACATAACATTTTATTGCCTGCTTGCGATCCGTATCGTATTAAAAGCACGTGAACATACCTCAAGCAAGCCTTAAACGAACGTCCTCTCCTGTCCTGCGCACCGGTGACCACCAACACACGTTTTCCCCCATTTTGTCCTTATAATACAGTCGGCGCGATCCACTCTTGTTGTCGTCGCCACGGTAACGAGTGTATCTGGTCGCATTTGAGTTGACAAGATAAAGCCCAATGATCGTAAAAAACTGGATGCGGTGGTATCGGAATAGAAGATTTTATTGCAGTAGTCTGACATAGTGCAATCGTGAAAGAGCAAATGTTTTCTTGTAGTCTGATCCGGGCATTACGTGTTGCCTATCTCCGATGTGTTGTCTGTCCCACACCGCCGACATATTTTTATTTATTTATTTATTTTTAAAATAACTTCATTGGCCGTCAGATATTTACAGTACTACGTCAAAAGACACACGACAAGGCTAAAAATAAACTAGCTTTTGGATTCAAATATACTGTGCACGCGTTGACACGGAGTCAATGATGGCATTGATCGGATCGGCGAATTATGACATTAAAGCCGATCGGCCGATCAGCATAAAATGCTAAATATCGGCCGATACCGATCAGCCTGATCAAATCAGTGTAAAGTCTAATTAAGATCGAGTGGAGAGAGGCATATTTTGTGTGGAATCACGCTTGTTAATACTCCATTCAATTGTAACAATGGTCGTGGAAGCACCTGAAAGCCAAAAGTGGATGTTTGTTTGTTTATTTGTTATCCTGACTGAGAGGAGCCGAATTGTTGTGTAAGTGGGACATCCACACTCAATCCACTTCCCTTTAAAAAAAATAGAAAATTCCACTCTGTTGCTCATTTTTACCATCTTTTAAAGTCACTCTTCCATCAGTAAAACTTGTAAAATTCCCATCCTGCTGTTTTAAAGCTGAGGGTGGAGAATGCAAATGGGAGCCAGTGGGGCTGTACAAGGGCTTGTGATGTTTTAATGAAGCGCTGAGGAGCCTTTAGACCGCCAGTTGGCCTCGTGAACCGCTCTCTCATGCAAACAGTTACCGACTGTACAGCCTCGCAGGACATAAGACAAACATCTGTGGATGCCATTCGCACTCGGCAATCTTAAAATGGAAGCACACTCACGCCAGCTGTCGGGAGCTGTCCACCTCATTCTCTATCTGTCCCTTAAGATAACGACAGTCTACTGATATGGAGCAACCTTCAACAAATATCCATGACTGGAGTCTCTTATGTGGCGTAACCACTTGTTTTCGCTGTAGTTGTTATTGGTCTGGACAGTCACACATGTTTTTAGATGAGCTCATAGGGGGTACTCCTAATATAGAGTCTAATTATGGGACTGGCTTTTGCCCATTGAGACTGAGGTGTTGCGGCATGGGAGAAGTGTCACGGGTGGGAAGGTTTCGAGTGATCATTTTGGACTGGCGTAGTTGCAGGTGCCCACGCTCCTTTTGGCCCATGTGAGCTAATAACCTGTATTAAGTGACATTGTCTCTGTTGGGAAGCGTGACTGTGTGTGTGTGTGTGTGTGGAGGGGGGGGGTTGGGGGGGATATAGAGACATGGTTGCAGGGAACAGGTGTTTTTGTCCTCTTGGGACAAGCTTTATGTTTGACAGGGTTTTTAATGGCTGTCGCAGGGTGTGCTGAGATTTAATACGATCATGTAGTCATTCAAAATGGTCATTTCAGTACATGGTTTTTGTGCCTTGTGCCCCCCATAAAAAGTCTGGAAGATTTTATCCAATTTCATGCAATTGGAAAAATAAAAAAAATGGTTTTATCAATTGTTTTTTATTTATTATGTTGTCATTGTGCTTTCAAGAAGAAGACCCTTGTTTAAATATGTTCATTCTGCTGAAATGTGTCACTGTTAATACCCAAATGACAGATGAAAGGCTCGATAGACAGACTTAATAATACACATACTGTATACTAGTGTATCAGTGATTATGAAACCCAAAGCAAGAGCAGGAAAATAGCCACTTGATCCAATTTGACACATTCTATCACAATTATTGCCTAATGGTTAATCAGATTCTCTAATACATATTTACATATATTATTGACTACGTATGTGTACGTGTTCTATAATGGATGGATGAGACCTAACCTATCCTACGTGTGTCATAGAAGTGAGTGTTTTGTCACTGCAGGTCTGGAATCCTGTGCAAAGGGTATTTTCTGTCACAGGAAAAACATGCCAGCCTTCTCACAGCACCGCCAAGCAAGATTTACAGCATAGCGGTGAAATGAGGGGGAAGTCAAAATTACACATGGGATCAGGAAGTGAAGCTGAAATTGGATATAAACAAATTAGCGAGCGTGAACAATTGGAAGTAAAAGAGAAGAGAAACATTGAGGGCTGTGAGGGGGGGATTAAAGGGACTGCAACTACACACAGAAGAGAAATGAATCGTAAAGCCAACCTTTGAATACTTTTCACCCTTTGTTGTGTTCTCAATGGTAGAATCAGGTAGACTGCCTTGAATTTCACAATTCACAGCATTGAATGGCCTTAATTAAACATTTGTTTCATGCAGGCTTTGATTTAGCCTACGACGCTTTAATGAACACTTTCTTCCCGCATTTGTCAGTACTGCTTTTTTGTCCAGATCATTCACAGATGAATTTGAGGAGCTCCAATGTTTGTCTTTGATGTCTCAACTAGTGATACTGTATGTCAGCCGTGTGGAGATACATAAAATCTCGACGCAATTCGTGGGGCGGCGGCAGGCTCTCCGGCATACACGAAGTTTCTCACACGTTCCACTCCGCAGTGCTCAGCTCCAGTGAGAAAGCCGCGCTTTCGTCTCGAAGCCGCGGCCGATCTACGCACTGCGGCGTGGCAAGAAGTAAGCAATGGTGTGATTAAAGTATGACTTCAGTTGTCCTGCCAAAGTTTTATTTTATAACTTGTGGTACTCCCAAGAAGCAGTCTTGTATTTCTTTTTATTCACTTTATTTTGTAGGTTATACATGGAGGTATCATGCCATGTGTGGATGAGCCATGCTCTGTACTTCTTTGTCTCATTTCTTCTTTGTCTCTTATCTATTTTATGTACTCCTCTTACATTGTGCCCCCTAGTGTTCAGGCTGAGACATAACTAAAATGCCTTGTGTTACTGGATACATGTAAGTGAAATTTGTGGCAACACTGTGGGGAAAAACATGCGGTTAGATGTTAAATTGTCAATCATGACAAGGTTTAACTCTCAAAAGTGTTCCATTTGAGTGAAACCTATTCCCAGAAAAGGTTTTTTGTTTTTGAATAATGTTTGATTAAAATAAAACACATTTTCATCACAATTGAAAGACATGGCATTATATAGTATCAGTACTCAGTATTGGTGAGTACTCAAATGTAAAGTACTTGTACTTGGCCTGAAAAAGTAGTATCAGTTCCTGCCTACTCTCAACACTGCAATATAAAATATTTTTTTGTCTGCTATTTTTGGATTCCGTCTTGATATACTCATGTAAAGTACATGGCCAGTGTTGCACACGGGGAAAATGGTGTAGATTTATCCATCGTAAAAACACTGACCTCTGTCAAGGTCAGACTGTTGACAATAGCAATTCTTTTTGTTTGTCCCTCTGTTTTTTGGTTAGCATCAGCTGCATACGCACAAAGTGAAGACATTCAGGCAGGATTTTTGCACACTTCTCCAAAACTGACATTGCAATACTTCATACTAATCACAAATATATGTGTGATGCATGGAGGGTGAGATGTTAGGGATGGACATGCAGTGCCGTTTTATTTTTGGGTTGGACTGTTACTGTTCAACTGTGAAAAGTAATCCACAACTTCATCCAGATTCTGACCCAATGTTAATGGTTTCTCCTTTACCCTTGCCACACCCCTATTTCTGGAAGTCAGTTCGGTAGT
This sequence comes from Phyllopteryx taeniolatus, assembly GCF_024500385.1. Classification (NCBI taxonomy): domain Eukaryota; kingdom Metazoa; phylum Chordata; class Actinopteri; order Syngnathiformes; family Syngnathidae; genus Phyllopteryx; species Phyllopteryx taeniolatus. Next base: position 37,553,216 of record NC_084503.1, read on the forward strand.
TTTTTCATCATCCCACTAACGAATTAACCACTCAACGAACGATTTTTTATTTATTTTTATTTTTTGCTGCTTTTGTGTTAACACCAGTCGAGTTCTGGTTAAATAAATAAGCAAGTCAAGCAATAAGACAATGTAATCAATCAGCTACACAATTTTACGGAAAAACATAGTGAATACAGCGTATTTTTATACTGAGAATGACCATTACAAAGCATGAATCAATTAGTGTACTGTGTAGAATTCCAATCCTTATGATTACATGGGAATCATTCACAATTGGAACTGGAGTTAGATTTTCATCCTAAATTTCAAAGAATGTAAACTTCCTGGCAGGCTGGCGAGATTAAGTACTTGAGCGAGCTCATTGAGATTTAATCAAGGAGTTCCATTTGAGATGTTTCTTCACTTCCTGTTGTCACAGAAAGGAATGCCATTGAGAGCAAAGAATGAATGAAGAATTAGCACATCACGCTGCTGCTCTCTGCTCATCGTGTTTCCCCCCCCCTGGCATTAAAGTCATGGGGAGAGTGGAAAGAAACGGGTTTTCAGGAGCTTGACGTCAGAACTTTGGGGGCCAGGATGCAGTTTGGTTTGTATTTGGAAAATATTGACCTTTTGACCCTGTTGCACAGGGCTGGCCAACAATAAATAATTAATTTTCCCAAGGGGCTGTGTGAGAAACTGGAACAGTTGTTGAGGGCCAACACCAAAATGTTTACCTCAAAAGTGTTCAATATTAATTGACAAGAGACATGCATATTTTTCGTCCAGCGATATTGTCTAAATATCAAGGTTGTGACATCAATACCGCAAGTATCAAGAATTGGCGCAACACTGCATGCATAACTCCCGTGATCCTCTGCTAGTCTATAAATTTAAACACAGCAATCTTATAGGAACCAATGGAAGAATGGCTTCAAATGTTCTACCCTTACGAATAAACTGATAAGAGAGGCATTGACAATTTTGTTATAGTGTATGCTGTGGTTATACTTTGAAGTGGTATAGAACTTCACTCAATCATTCTCAAAGATTATTCTCATGCCTCTAGATTAAATGTTTACAAAAAGAAAAATGTCATTTAGTGATAAGTCGTCAATTTCATCACAGTCGCCTGACTGACTGGCACCGTGGGTTCAGTTGCCACACAGTAACAGTGTGAATGTGAGTGTGAAAGGTCACCTGTCTTGATATGTGCCCTGCGATTGGCTGGCGCCTTTCTCCCGAAGCCAGTAGGGATAGGCTGCAGCTTTGCAAGATAGATAATATAGAAAATGGATGGCTAGATGATGGGAAACAAATAGCTTTGCTAATGCTGCATTCCTGGTCACTGGCCTCTTTCAAAAATGAATGTCCAAATTCAGTTGAATGTAGCGAATAATGACGAAAACGTTTTGAGAGAGTTTGTTCTGGCCCCAAGGGGTGCATATGATACAGTAGATTGGAGGTGAGGTTGGGTTGTATAAAGCAGTTCTTTGTTGCTGTGGGTTTGTACTGTATGTACCGGTATTTATTGTATTTCTTAATGCTTGTGGTAATTACACCCTCCCACTGTGATGGTGAGTAATGGTTTTGTATTTTGTTAGTTAGTTAGCAGAAAATATATATATATATATATATATATATATATATTACTACAATACAGTACATCTGGAAATGATGGAAACAGTGTTTTCATGCCAGTTTGGATAAAAATGCGAATAAAGAAGTTTACTTTTACTGCTCGAGGCACAATGAAACCTCCACAGAATATATAAATGGTAGAGCGCCATCCATATATTTCTGTGTTCATACTCCATAAACCATGAAGTAGCCTGCTAACTAGCAGACAGAAAAGACAAAGACACATAGCGCTCTACGAGTTTTCATTTTCTTCAAATGAATTTTTTTCTTCACTTTGCTGTTTCAGCGGCACCATTCGTGGTTAGCCCGTCTGCCTCACAGTTCTCAGGGTTTGAATCTGGCATCCCTATGTGGAGTTTGCATGTTCTCGCTTCCTTCCACATACTAAAAAGATGAAGTTAGGTTCATTGGAGACACTAAATTGTCCATAGGTGTAAAACTCTGTCTCTCGCACAAAGTCAGCCGGGATACCGCTCAACTCCGACCCCAATGGGGATAAACGGTGTCAAAAATGGATGGATACTGTTTAGGCTTCCACCTCTGAATAATATCCATCCATCCATCCATTTTCTGAGCCGCTTCTCCTCACTAGGGTCGCGGGCGTGGCTGGAGCCTATCCCAGCTATCATCGGGCAGGAGGCGGGGTACACCCTGAACTGGTTGCCAGCCAATCGCAGGGTACCTTTGAATAATATATATTTTTTAAAAAGTACGATCCCATCCTCCAGGGACTGGCCTGCCAATTTTTTTTTTTTGTGATGTTTGTGTGAAATCTTTGCCGTGTTCAATTAAAGTTTGTCTTTTGTTTTTGAACAATATTTGATGAAAATAAAAAACTGTCATCACAATTGCAAGATGCGATGGCATTGTCAAGTTCTGGTACTTTATCGCCAAGTATGCAAATGTAAGTACTTGTACTCGGGCTGAAAAAAAAAAAGTGGCATCAGTACATCCCTACAAATATTTGAATATATTATGTACTGCATATCTGATTTTGATACATTGAGTATCGCAAGGAACCTTGCATGATGTATGAGGAGGTGTGGTCATGCTTTAACTTAAGGCTGTCATGCAGTGCTCCCCTAAAATGTAAAGTCTGTGTTTTACAGTAGTAAACCAGGTTTAACTGGCGTAAATTATAGAGGACAGAGTGCAAAGAAACTACAGCTCTGCGCTCTGTTCCAGCTGCCCTCTCACCATCACACACATACATATGCAAACCTGCCTGGATGCGCACATTCACACACATCAAATATATAATCTTTGTTCTGCATCTAAATTCACAACAGCTGCAAGTGTGTTTGTGCACACGTGTGTCTGCCAGGTGGTCGGCAGCATTGGCAGGTGTTTGCTCTTGTGCTTGCAAATGCAGCTGGATTGTGCCACAGCTGTCAGTGTGTATGGCCGATTGTGTGCGCGCGTGTGCGTGTGGTCACACAGTAGCCACTATTGCTATTTTTAACGTGTAGCGTATGCTTCGAGCTGTTATTATCACGTCCTTCTATACTTTTTCTCGCTGGTTTTCCATATATTTCACTTCTGTTCTTTACATCACTTGTTCCTTTTTCCTTTTTCATGGTCAACGCTGATAGTTCGAAATGGATGCTATCAGGCTAACTGTAGATGTCAGCTGGAGTCCCAAATAGCACGCAGCGGACTAAATATACTTGGCATCCTACAGTCAGCACACTGGCTCAAACCGACCAGACGTTAGATTTGTTTACTTTCTTTCTGTCAGCCAATCGGAGGAGAGATAATCATCTGTAGCGGTCATCTTTAGGGATCTAATTTTGGCTCAAGGAGTCATTCCCTTCTTGGATGACTCTCTCCTTCCATGAGCATCCCCCCTGGCCATGACCCCGCCGCCCCCTCCTACAAACCAACCACCTGGTCTCTGACAGCTTGCTGCGGCAGGTTCCAGGACAGCTGGGAAATATGACAGACAGAGCAGGGAGGTTTTGGACTGAGCTTGATGTCAGAATGTAGTGTGCAGATCAGGCAGACGCCATGGCAACTTCAATGTGTTTTTTGTTTTAAAAAAAAAAAAATTTAGTCTGGACACTGTGTGCTAGAGTCTTATTTTCAGCATCATGTCTCATGCACCTTGAACCATTCTTTCAAAGGGGAACTAAACCCACCCAAAATTAAAGCAAGAATACATTGTATGTGCTAGTACGGGTCAAAACGCGGTCCTCTTATTATTGTGTTTGAGGGATAAGAATCGAACAGAATAATTCATCTATGTTAGGGGGCGCATGTTGGGCGAAATCATTATCAGCTCCAGACCGGAAGTGACGTCGAAGCTAAAGTAGCGCGTTACCTGTTAATACAGCGAGCTATTGAACTGTGTCAACTGACAGATTGTAGAGAGCGATGGATTTAATCATTTGATCCTGTGTACACCGTGACTGAGATGGAAAATATGCGGCAGTCATCAGAGAAAGAGTAGCAAAAACTAAGTGTGGTACATTAACTTCGTGATGTGAAAGAGAGCCACAAAAAGTTTTCCAGATCAGCTCATAACTCAGTAAGTACACGTGGATGATATTGATTTATATGTAGCTTTTGTACATGTAATGAAATTGAATTTGTAGCTTGTCGTTGCTGAAGTAAGTAGTAAATAAAATGGGCAATAATTGACTGATACACATCTTATTCTCGCAAATTCGCAATCTCACCGTAAGTGAGTAGATGCAATGTTTTAAACGTATAAACAGCAGCTCAAAAAGAAGATATGACCGATTAAAATATAACACTTTTGACATCTTGAGTTGAAGTTCCTCTTTAAATTTTAATCCTGGCATTGTCTTTATAGTACATGAGTGCTGTCAGGGACCTACCTAATATCCATTGATGGAATAACACGTTGCATTGCTATTGTCAGGAGACCTCGTCCATTTTGAGTTTGTTGAAATGACAGCTGGCCGACTGCTGAAAATTATAACAGATTATAACACTGCTCCTAGAGGCTCACATCACATTTATTTTACTCTGATACGCCCGTCACACAAGGTCCGTACTCATCAGACCTTACAGCCTTTTTGTTCAGTGTTTCATACTGCTACCAAGCAAAAAAAAAAAATAATTCTGAGTGTTTTTCTCAAGGCTGCAAAGCTGTTTAGTCTTTCTTAAGCTGGTCATACACTGCACAAATGAAGATGTTTGAGGCTGCCTCGCAAGACTGAATCAGGGTTGAGTCTAAGTTGCATTTGGGGGAATTTCTGTCGTGTCAGAAATTTGCTTGGCTCTGACAATGACCTCATACAATTGAAACAGGGTTGCTTGATTTTTTTTCAAACTCAGAGCCTTTTTGAATGAAATTGAATACCCGAATGTACAGTGTCAGCGGTCAAGTTGTGGCTCTGTCATTCCATACTATGTGAATACTTCAATTCTTAACTTTGACTTCCTGTTGCAGATACACTTATACAGCGTGAGTTGAAATTTAAAAGCACCACTTAAAATGACTATATGAGAGCATGCCCAAAGTGTATGGTTTTAACACTTAACAAAAAGTGCTCCAGATTCACTTGGCCTTACCTCAGCATGAAAAGCTCGAGGCAAGAGGTTATGTTTTCAGAGCCATTAGTGGGTGGGTTAGCTTGTTAGCTAAAACTACTGTGGTGCTTTGATGAACTCAAAACACTCATCTCAACTCATCTTTCCCCATTTAAATGAATGGAACTAACATGAATCCTTTCCAGCCTCCCCCAAAAACCCAACCAAAATTGTTTGTAATGTTTTTCTAATAAGGAAAATAGCACGCTATAATATTGTACTGTATAAAAACACAGTCATAAGATCATAAATAGACTGGAAAGAAAAAACAATTTGTGCGTCATGATTAATTAATTGCGGCTCCTTTTGGTGTGTGTGACTTGGCCCACTGGGGGCAGTACAATACAGTCATGCAGACACAAACGAAGAAGAGTTTCACAACTACAGTAAGTGACTCAGTAAGATCCAGTAATATTAGTCATTTTCGCAGAGGATAACAAATATATCAAATCGAATAGCCGTTGCTTGAAGCGTTATAACACCGTCACATGGTTGCTAGTTGTTAGCCCATCTATGGAGTTTCTAATTATGTTAGCATTAAGCTAGTGGACTTTAAGGCCGTTATGGAGTTGTTTTAAATACACAAAGTGTAATTTTCTTTGTTTTATATTTAGTTTGACAGTAAAATTCACCTGGGAGTGCCATTAAACATCTTGAAGCTTGTTTTTTTTGGAGACTCTTTGCCAAACAGCTGCTTGTTGTAAAGTGCATACAGCGCTCGTATGTCGAATGTTTGCTTGTGAGTCAAAGCAAAAAATCGTCCGAAAAACTCACACGTCAGATCATTTGTACCGCAAGGCACCACTGTGCATAAGTGCCCCCACCCCCCCAAAAAAAAAATAATTGTATAGAAGGTGGCGTGTGGACTGAGGAAGAAGCAACTCAATTTTGGAGCAACTCTGGACAAAGGCATTCAATTTTGCTTGCATTAGGGCCAAATGTGGCAGTGACCCACCAAATCTAGATGATTTACTTACGGGAAATAAAGATTCCTGTTTGTGGCAGTTGGGACTATGTGATGTGCAATGTTGCCCTCTCCAGGACTGGTATGGAATAGTATTTTCAGGCTTGTCACGATCTTTCAGTTAAGAGTCAGACATACTGTACATGTTTAAGATTATGAACCAAATTTGCTAATTTTAGTCCACTTGCAAGGTTTGAATTAACATATTTTTTTGGTGTGTGTTTTGCGGATTGGTGCATGTTTCTCACTGAGATGACTATGCGATGAATCAGAAATACACAAATACAGTGTCTCCATCTGTGCGACAGATACTAAATGCCTTTTGTTATTCATTCAAGGCCGCAGTAATGTAGCCAGTTAAGGAGGACATGATTTCACATATAACTGGATGCGCTGTTAACGGGTGGACATGACCTTAACATGCATCAGATAAATAGCGGCAGGGTAAGAGAGAGATCATGGACATGTCAGTGTAAACATGATATATCAAGAGGGAGGAGGAGTAAAATAAGAAAAGAAAGAAAAGAAAAAAATCTAAGTTTCCTTCTCCAATTGACATCAATTATAAAAGCTTAATTTGTTTGGGAAGCACAGGCAGGCGGCGTTAATATGTTTTTATGTTCCTCTTCTCCTCCACAGGGCGCAATAAAAATAGCGCTTGGCACATCACGTTTGCTGTCGGAGGGATTCTCCCACTCGCTTCTTTCACTTTCCCCCACTGTCTTTTTAATTTTTTAAATTTTATTTGCCCCCTCATCCAGTCCTCCCCTCTTTTGTCCCCTTTTGCCTCTTCCCCCCTCTTCTTCTCCCCCTTCCGCTTCATCTCTCCCTGTGGTATTAGTGGGGCCACATGTTGCTGGCCTCTCCTGGTGGTGTGAGCCCCATGGCAGGCCCTGGCTCCAGGCTGACGCGTAGTTTGGTGTGAGTGTGTCTGCCCGTGTGAAAGTGTGTGTGTGTGTGTGTGTGTGTGTGTGTGTGTGTGCGGCCGCTAACACAGTAACCTGATAGTGGTGCGGCTGAGCAGTACTGAGTGGAGCAGTGCTGTGATTTATCCCGCGGGCCCAGCAGATGGCTGCAACAGGAGTTTGTTTAAGTTTGCTTCAGAGCTGGGCACGCGGCCAGGAGCATAGCGAGGGCCTGCCAGAAAAATGTTCAGTGACTCTGGATGCCTAGCCACACTACTCCCTCTTGTAGAACCCCCCCATCGCCCCCACCCCCGCCACCAATTCAACGCGCACACACACACAAGCTATTGCAGACTTGCTGTCGCTATTCTCCTTTTACCCCTCTCTTATTTCTCTCTTTCCTCCCATCTGTTTCACACACATGCTTACATGGAAGTGCACGCGCACTCAGGTACACACACACAAACGCACACGTGCACACACACACACACACACACACACACATATGGTTCTGTCTGCAGCATCCCTGCTGCTGATATGCTCTCACATCTCAGGAGGGGGTATACAAGACTGACAATGTGTCCATTCTGGTGGAGGCGCCTTAATGCAACACTTTGCAAAGCAGAAAAGTTACAACTGTGCAGTTTAAGGTCAAAATGTGCTCACTTGGTAATGAGTTATACTCATTTTCTGCTGGTCACTTTGTGGTCTTGGCTATTATTTTCTACCATAGTAATTGAGATCACTACATTACCATGATCAAATAATCGTAGCACCTCTATACTGAATAAAGTAATACATTTGTACCTCAAGCTCCAAAGTTTCTTGTGAGAACAGGCTTTTCAGTGTACATTCCTAAATTCAGTATCTCTGTATAAAGTTTTAAACTGAGCCGTTTGTCTTTCAAAGTCCACATAATATATTCTGTTGTCTGATGTTTTCGGTAGGAGGCATGTTGGAGTAGGCCTATATGGCGGTACCAATACTACAATACATACCACATGACAAGGGTTTTTTGTGCTGAACTACACTAATCCTTTGTGCTGGTCGCTATAGTAACTGCAGCTGGTTCTCTTCAGTCAGCCGTTCATTGAAATTGCGACCCCAATCAACATGTATTATTCCTGTGATGTTAGAGGACACCTCTCCTGTTCGACATGGCCTTTATGGCCCCTTGCATATCTTTTTGAAAGCCTCTTCAAACGCACCCGAGTGTCACATCAAACGGGACACAGAGGAGACAGGTGAAGAGAATTCATATCCGCCTGCAGCTCTTGTTAGGAGGAAGTGAGAGGGGTCATAGGTCGGGTAGCTTAGCAGTCCGCTAATAAATATTTATCTGTCGAGGTCAGTCTCTGTGATCATGCCAGGTTTATTGCCTGGTCAAGTATGCTCAGTGCTTTAATGTAGTCATGTTAAGTGGGGTAAACATATAACGACAATTAGGCCAAATTTGAGCATTTTTCTCCTGCAATATATTCCCATCAAAGTCAGTGGGGCCGACAATCGTTTATGTCAAAACTGTTCAATATTTAAGTCAAGTTTATTCATTCATCCCTTAATCAAAAAAGTCTCAAAGGGCTTCACAGGCCCATAGTTGACAAAGCATCCACTGATTTAAAAAAAAAAAAAGAAAAAAAATAAATAAATAAAAAAACTGGGCAAGGAATAACTCAAACCCCCGTTTGGGGAAAAAAAAGAAACCTTGCGAAGGGAGCACAGATGGAGGGATCCCCTTCCAGGATAACCAGGCTACAATGGATGCCGAGTGGGCAACATTTCCCACATAGTATGGTGCTGTACAATGTTAATTAAAACAGCGTAGGAGTCGATTAAATGAGATGAACCGCTGCAGGTAAACGTCTTCGCCAAAGTTGTTCTTCCTCAGGACCTGACCAGGTCGGTCGATGCAGAATCGTCTTTAGCTGCGCCTCCGGGGAACTGGTTCACCTCAGATCTTGTCTCGTTAGGTCGGTGCAGAATCCATACAGCAACAGCCTCAGATTTGATCATCTCGAGCGACCCCCGTCTCCAAGATAGGGGGGAGGAGAGAGGCCTATGTACAGTTTAACCAAATGCGAGACTGTAAAAATATGGTAAATCGAGATTTACAATAGCAAACCCTTGCGTGTGGTCAACACCAAGGGTTTGGTGGAGGAGATTCGCAATTGGAGATATTGTTTTGTGTGCAGTGTTCTGTGTTGATCATCAACACAAACTATAAGAGCAATAAGCACGTACATGCATTTTAAAAAAAAATATTATTGCCATGATTGAGGTTTCTCACATTTTAAAAATGTTTGGTTGTGTACCCCGCTTTTAGCCTGATAGCAGGTTTTGGCCCCACTCTCCCTTAACAGCTCCAAGGGTGTTAGGGTTGTCCAAGTTCCTGGATAATTGAAGCATGTACAAGAATGTTTTGGAGCACCTTGAACGTTAATATAAATTAGATCAAACATGACTCCCCCTGCTGCACACCTTTCCTCAGCATGTAGACGCTCAGCTGCTTTTATGGCGTGTTGCTGAGCTGGTCAGTCATCTACTGCTGCAGTACTTGGCTGCGGTCCTGTTGGATATCCGTGATAGGCTATAAAAGCCGAGTGACAGCATTGCTTTAGAAGCCGCCATATGTCAACCTGTGGACCCGCTGAAACCGTGGGAAAACAGACGTTTGTCTGGGCGTGTCTGTGAGTGAGCCAACAAGTGGCGGTCAGCTTGGTGCAAGTACATAACTAGCTGCTCAACGATCAGGCCTGCTAACCTTGTGACCTCAAACTCTCTGTGATGAGGTCGTCTCAAATGACATTGGGCCTAATGTTCCCTGTCTGCCAGCATTAAAAACAGGAAGGTGTAATCTCTGGAGTCTACTCACAGCTCAGTGATGGATGATGGTCATCTGTCCAGCAAACATGTTCCTTGGCTGCAGATCGGATGATATGCTTCATACTATTTAGTGTTTACCTCATAGGACAGCATCTGTTTAAATTAAGAACCCCGGATTGGGTTGAAATGGACCCTTGAACAGTTTGGTGATTCAACAACTGAGAATTTCGCCCAAAATTTCAAGGGGGAAACAAAATGAGAATTTTACCTACAATTTAAAGGGGCATGTAGTCCAGAAATTGACCAATTATCCAGTGAAAAAACGTATGAGCTGAAACAAACTGGCTTGGCATCAGATGAGCTCCCATGTCTTCCAGTCAAATTATTAATTTTTTTTGCTTTTTATTTGGCTTTTTTTGTGTTGACACCCTTTCACAAATGCATCTGTGTTGTTGATAAGGCAAAGACAAAAATGGTCATAATGGTAGAAATAAAAGTAACTGCCTAAAATTGTACACGCCAATGCGTATTACTTGTGAGGACAGCTACCGTAATTTCTCATGTATAATGCACATTATTTTTCCGCCCAAAATTGATAAAAGTCAATAGTGCGCATTATATATAGGTATAGTGGCAAATGGAAAAAACATTCACGTTTTATAAATGTATGCCGCCATCTAGTGGTTATGAAAAAGCTGTACACTTTCATTCCAAAATACCACCGCCACCTAGTGGTTATAAAAAAAGTGTAGCCCACACTTTCATTCCAATATGACAGGTACGTATGACGGCATATATGTACAGCTGTGCTCATAAGTTTACATACCCTGGCAGAATTTGTGAATTTTTTATTTTTTTTTAATATGACTCACTGAACAATAACCATCATTAATTTCTTCATGATTATGATTTGTTTAATGATAATGCTTTTCTGAAATGCTTGACCGTTTAATTTGAATCCCATTAAAATAAAATTAAATGTGTTTTGCCTGGTCCTTCATATTTTCTTTAAAGAATTGTACACATCTTACAAATTCTGCCTGGGTAATCAAACATATGAGCACAACTGTGTGTTTTCTAAATTACTAAATAAAGTAGGGCTGTTAATTTCAAAATAAGAGCAATAAATTAAAAAAAGGATTGCGTGTTCAAATAAAGTGCTTAACTAAAAAAAACCTAACAAAATACATATAATCATGTTTTGATCATATGGGTAGAAGCAAAATCATGCATTGTAAAAATGCATTATACATAGGTAGAAGGGTTTTCCAGAATTTTGAGGTCAACTTTTGGGTTGCGTATTATACATGGGTGCGCATTATACACGAGAAATTACGGTACTTGTGTGCAACTTATTTTTGATTACTTGATAATCAATTTAATGTTTTACTTAAAGCATTACCTGTCCATCAGTTAACATTTTCTAATGGGAAAAGTTCAAACCGTGGAATTCATTGTTCTATTTAGAATATATATTTCTATATACATTTATTTAGATCAGAACAAATTGCAGGTCAGAGTGGAATACAGTGTATATGTAGCAGATAGTCGCCTAACTTGGGAAAATCGACGACAAAAATTGGTTGATGCAAAAATTTCAGCCTTAAGCCAAAAAAAAGTATTAATAATAACATATTTACGTTTCCCGGAACCATTTGGCCACAGTCCATGTTTACCGTACGCAGATTTGTTGCAGACGGACACACTGATGGCATTGCCAAAAACAACAGAGCAGCCTCATTAAGTGATTTTTAAGGCACTATTAGATGTGTACAACATGATGTATGAGTGAGCTGAATGGTAGTTAGCGGATATATATATATATATTATAATTTTTTTTGCCTATAACGGTAATTGCTTGCGCACCAGTGCTATTCGCGCATGCTGTTTAGCAAAGGCTTATTATGTTGTCTCAAATTCATTTTGTTGAATTAATACCATACACTCAGTACCAACATATGCAGTTGAAAGATATGAGTCTTTAATGAGAAAGGAATGCATGATAGTAGTAAAACAAACAAATAAATAAATTTCTTTTGGGGGACGGCAATTATTCAAGTACTTGAGGAAATATAGATACAATAATCGATTAAAAAAAGATTCGATAGTGACAGCCCTACCTGAGAACACCACTTTCACCCTTATTTCTCCCACACATTTCGCTACTTGTTGGCAGGAGTATGAATAAGAGGCATAGGTGAGAGCCGGGGTCCACGTTGATGGTGAGAGCTCCTGTGTGTGTGATCCTGTGGCCTGGCCTTGAGGTAAATATTTGAGAAGTGCAGGCACCATTAGCTCAGGCTCTGTTTGATGGGCCAGTGTCGTGTGATGCAGATGATGATGTCAGCTTTTCCTTTCTCACACACACACAAACGCTCTTGATCTGTCTGGTTTGAACAATGGTTATACATTTAGCATCCGTAATTTCAAAAATAAATAGGAAATTCTATATTCTTCTCACTGTTTGGACTTTTTTTCCACTCATTAGTTTTGGCTCGTAGAAACAGATACTCCCCCGGGCTTTTCTTTTGATTTCCCTAACTTTGTCTATTCCTTAATTAGCTCTCTCATTCTCAACTCTAAATCTCCGCGCCCCCTCCCACTCCTCTTCATTCTTTGCCTCTTCTCGTCTGTGTTCTAGTGCAATGCGAGCCAATCTCACTGGCGCCGGAGCTGCCTTTTTAGTTTCCTCTCTAGAGAAGAAAGATTTATTAGTTCTTTTTTTATGACAAAATTGAGTCCTTTTTTACATATTTATCATCGCCTGTTGCAGTCCTCGAAAATAGTGACATGGCTCACTCTGCTTCCTGTGTGTGCACTTGCATCTGGGTGTATATGCGTATGCAGGAAAGTGCACAATCCAAGCACAGATGTTGTCAAAGGCTCCGGCTTCTACGGAGTAGTATTCCCTCTCCTCTTGCAGAAAAGGGAAGTGTCTAATAAAAGGGGTGTGGATGTGTATGTGTGTCGGTCTTGCGCGCACGCACACGCACGCACACACACACACACACACACACACACACACACACACACACACAGCCATGAGTTGGCCTCGCTCTGTTTCCCCAGCTTGTAAGAGAGAGAGAGAGTGAGTGAGTGAGAGAGCAAGGCAGGAAGCAGAAAGAGAGGCTGTGCCAAGCTGGAACTGAATTCCTGCCAAGAGTCTACTTGTTTGCTCGTCTGGCTGGAGCCAGAGGCTGACCTTATTAGCTCGGAGGGCAGCCGTCTTATTAAAACACATCTGGCGCTCAGGGAGCCCAAATAGTCCTCATATTGTCTTCCTGCTTGCTCCTGACCTTGCGTTACCTAGCAGGAATGCTGACAAGGGCTTCACGCATCTGTTGAGAGTTTCACCAGGGTAGTCCACACCCCCCCCACACTCCTCCCCTCCGCCTCCCCGCCCTTCCACCCTTGCTGTCTTTGCTGGCGCCTGCACGGTAGCTCAGTGGGACCTGTTTTTCTTCCTCCCGCCCCCCCGCCCCCTTTTTTTTCCCACTTTTCCCTCCCACTTTTTCCACACCACCACAATACACTCTTTGGTGTAAAGTCACCGTACCCCCCACAAGGAGCAGTTTTTTTTCTTCTTTCTTCATCCTGCCAGGTTTCACGTTTGATACAATTCTTCCTGTGTAACCTGGCTGTGGTTTAATAGCTTCAAGTGTGAAAGCAGGTTCAGCTACATGCCCTCATCTATATTAGTCACAATACACTGATTACTTAGGCTCAATTAACACTCCCCAATTCTGGTCTAATACCCGTGTCCAATTTTGTCGTTTTTCTGATTTTAATCCACATATTATCCATCCCTGATTGAGATCTGAGCATATCTGAACCCTGCTTTTTTTCATCTTAAAATCCATTCATTTTCCGTACCGCTTCTCCTCCTGGTATCAGAGAATAGAAAATGATGAAAATGGACAATTGACACCTGATGATCTGAACTGTTATAGGTTATACTTACATGACCTCTGCATTGAGCCATTTAAAATCTATTAAAAAAAACAACAATTACCAAGCTCAGGTTTTTAGTCTGCTAATCACAAACGAAACTAGTTTACTGCAGTCATCAGATGTTTTTTTTTTTTTTATGTTAGACTGGAACACCTTGAGGCTTCCCATGAGTCTCGAATGCAGCGTGAACCCCAAGTAAGGCTCGCCGCACACTAAATGACGTGGCCGCAACTCGTTGAACTGTTGCTACTAGTTTTCATGATGTTGCTGTGATAAAAAATTTGAATCGCCGGTGAACAGCATCGCAATGTCGCAGATGTAACAGCCAATCAAAAATGCATATGAGCTTTCACTCCCCCTCAAAAAAAGGCTTCCAGGATTTAAGCGACGAAAGTCCGAGGCGGCCCGCCAAGCCGTACTAATACCGTACATGCAGTATATTACGTATGAACATATAGTGTTTCAATAATACTCAACAGTGTTAATAATTACATATGTAGCTTTGTCTATTAAAGAAAAGAAATGCAAGGGTGCAGCCATTGAATGGGTGGCCAACAGCCTTTCAAAATATCCATACTCTGTCCTCTGACCACTTCTTTCTTGACAAACGCGTCATGTTTTTGTGGTTTAATAATACAAAAAAAATAATACAGTACAATATATTGTACGTATGTAGAGCGGTGCTCAATGGCTTCATGTGCGGTGAAGATTCTAATCTTTTCGCGATGGTCAACTTCACTTGCATTCGGCCGCCTTGCTCGGTGTGCGGAGGGCCTGAGTTCATGAGTGAACTGGAGGCATGATTTGCATTTTGTGACCCTTCAATTGTAAAATGCTTGATATACAATGTTTGTAATGCTAAATAAACACAGGAATAAATAATGACCCAGTCCAGTTTGCTCATCTTTGTGTTGATGATAGACTTCTGCTCACTTATCTGGAGGAGTGTATCAGGGATCTATCATTACCAGACTTAAGTACCTGTTAGCTACTACAGATGGGTGTTAAGTGGTTAGTATTACACACTACTAGACACGGGCAATTCAATTTCTCACTTTCATGTTTTTTTTTGTTTTTTCTCCCCCCTTATGAACCTTGGATTTGTTCTGCTGAGTGAGTTGTTTTCTGACTTGCAGCCACACTTGACTCAGTTTCTGCCTGTGTGACACTGGTAACTGTTCCTGCTGGTGCTTGCCCTTTGACGCTGCTGCATCCTCTGGTTTCACTGTGGACCTCTGCTTCAGCCCCAAAACCAAGATGCCCTCTTGACCCCAATCCTTTAAATGTACACCACACGCTAAATTCTACAGAAGTTTATTTTATGTTTTTTAGCCCAGGAGTTACTCCACTTTATCGATGCGCACCTTTTGCCTTTTCCTCATTCAAAATTGTTGTTTCTGTTGTTAGTGTGCTTTTGCTGGAAACAACTTTCTTTAGGCTTCTGACTGCTGGAATGACTTCACGACTCTGGGTTACCGTGCCATCTCCAGCTTTGGGATGCACTTGACAGTCTGCCAATGCAATTTCATGTCGACTTTTTTTTTTTTTAAACTTTAAATTTGTGGAAATGGCCTTAAGGAGTCCCAAGAAAAACATTTTCTCCCTGAAAGCACAAAACTGACTAAAATCATATTTTTGCAGTGACAGCTTGTCACGGTGAGGATCCCAGTTCACACCCACAGCTGTGGTAGTCTTGAGCAAGGCGCCGATACCACTCATCTACTCTGTGTCACCCTCTGCTCCACTGTGTGCTTTCTGTTTACTACTGTGATATGTTAAATACAGAGGCTACATTTCATGAACATGCCTGTAATTGTACCATGACAATAGAGATGATGATTATTATTATTCTGAAAAGATCCTTGACAGGACTGAACATCTGTTGCTGAGTCTGCGTGTAAATGTCCCTCATCTCCATCTCACTTCTCCTCTATTTTCAGACCTTTTCATCCGCAGTGTGTGTGTGAGCGTGTGCACTTTTTTTCCCCCCTCTCTTCTTGTTTTTTTAATGCATGTGGTTCTGCTCGCTCAACTCACCCAGTGTTCCCACCACAAGTGATGTATGGTAAACATTATTGAGTGATTCACATCGTCGCTGCTGCTTTTCTAGTCGCTCCACCAGGTGCCACTATGACTCGCCTTTTGTGCTCTGTGTTCCTGTTTCTGCTGTGTTTCTGGGCAGTGCTGACACGGCACACACACACACACCAACGCACGTCTTTCCCTTTTAGGTTGGTGAGCTGCAAAATCTCTGTCATCAACCGGATGCGCTATTCCTAGTGGCTGCCAATGAACTGCATCCATCACTCACCTCAGTTTCTCATGCACACGCACACAGACAAAATAAACAGTGCTACATTGTGTCAGTGTTGCTGGTAAAACAATTTGAGCCCTGAAGAGTTTCAACAAAGCATGAAGAGCATGATTGTGGTCAAACTTGCTCTGAAGGAGGACAACTCTAGATCAGTGATTCCCAACCAAGGTGAGAGATCATCATGGGTGCTGTCAGAAATGATCCAGTTTCACTTGATTGCTTAGAAATTATTATTTACAGTAAACCACCATTCATGCTTCACGTCCCTCTACATCGTGGAATTGTTACTCAATCTTTTTATACTGTTTGGACAATATTTTTGTGTTATCCATTGCTCTTGCTAGCTCTCAATATATTACGTGTATAAATGTGTTTGTAGTGTTTTAAAAGTGTGTTTTAAAGACCTTAAAAATTGTAATGCAATAAAAACATTCCTAGGGTTTACTGAAATATTGTATTTCGATATTGCAGATCTCATTTATCACAGGGGTGGTCTGTAATGTAACCTCCGCGGTGAAAGTTGATTACTCTACTCTACTTGATGTATCTTTGTTCATCTATCTATGCAAATGACGTATTGTGAAAGGCAGACCGATGAAACAGTCTTTCACTAGATGGCAGAAAGTACATAATTAACCTGAGAATCCAACTGTGGCCGTTCATACAACTGAATAAATCATGGTTTCTAGTGAGTATATCAGCTTTGTTTTTAATGTGAAATGGGTGCCTGAGGTCAGTAAAGATTGTCAAACACTGCCCTTGATGACAGTTTTTTCTCTCTCCAATCAGTTGACATACACAGTATCGGTAAGGCAAAAAGTACGGTGGAACCTCTGTTTTTGTATGACCAAATTGTATGAAAACTGAAGCAATATTTCTAATTGGAAATAATGGAAATCCAATTAATCTGTACCGGATGCTCAAAAATATAATAAAAAACTACTTTTTATACAGAAATATATATTTTAACATACGTAAAACACTGTGAAATAAATATAAATGACTAATGAAACGAATAAGTAACTATAAAACATCACTTTTACCTTCATCAAAGACACAATGGCGTATGAAAGATGAGGTGGGGAAAGTTAGGGATCGAGGTTACTTTCATACATTGCTATATGTTCTTTCTTGAATACTATGATGTTTCAAATTATTTTATCAAAAGGCTGGCACTTGGAACTTTCTTTGACCCCCATGGTGGCGTATTGAACAGTCACACTCAAATAAGCATAAAAAAACATTTGAAATGCTTCCGATGAACGCATGGCGTGACTCGCTCAACAAGGAAATGCTCAATAAAGTTATGTATGCGCATGGGATGCTTTGTGTGGGAGCTCCATTCTCGGAAATACTGTAAGTGGCCGAGTCACGGGGGCCGGCGGATGAGTAGCCACTATGAGCAGATGGAAGAAAACTGGGGCAAACTTTTGGTGAAAATAATCATCAAAAACAGCATAGTACAAAAACTACAACACACTTAAAAGGAGGTTTCACCTTATTTGGACAATGGGAATTTTTTAATAATTTGTCTGACCACTTTCATCCCCCTCCCCATTTAAAAAAAAAAAAAAAGCACACACATCGCTCAAGGCCCGCTGTTAAAAAAAAAAAGCTTAGTTTTCTCCTGTATTGTTAGCGAACATCATTGGCTCAAATCTCTTTTACGCTGGTCTCTCTCAGCTGCTGCATTTTCGTTGCTTGCTCAACAGTCGCGAGCGCACGTACTGTGGCCCGGATGACCGTGACTCAGAGAGGTACAACAATAGTGGGGAAGAAGGGCCGAGCAGACAGACCCTTCATCATCCTCCAGAGGAGATTCTTGACATTCTTCTACTTCCCTTGCCCACTACAAAGAGACTCACTGCCTTGAGGCCTATCATAGCTCTCTGTTTTCGCACGCACACTAAGAAACCTTGGTCCTTTACTGTAATGCATGCAGCCTACTGGTTCAAAGTGTGTGCTGGTGCTGTAGAACGAGGGTTTCTTCCTTCCTTCCTTCCGTGGCTAATATAAATAGCAGGTTTTCCTCCCTTTGCTTTCACACGCTTCCTGTTGTTCCCCCTAATGAATGGAGGAAAGGACGCTTCCTGCACCCCCCACCCCAAAAAAAACAAAAGCAAAATAAAAATGTGTTTGCGTGCGTGTGAGCGAGACAACCATCTCCTCCGAATGGGAACAGCTGTTCAGAGCAGCGCTGGCCACACACACACACATGTATCCGATTAGCACTTGGTGATTCCACGCAGCCCCCTCCCCGCTCACCTCCCTCCCCCTTTTCAGCAGGGGCCGCGGCACGCTGGCGGCACCAATAATTTTAATGCCTAGTCTGTCTGCCAGGAGCACACACACACAGTGTAGACTGTTGTCAAGAGGGTGCTCCTCTTTCCTTGATCTGCTCTTTTCCTCTTTCCTCCCCATTTTCTGTCTCTCATCTATCTGAACAAGGTCAAGGGTCACATGTGGGTGTCCTCATGTACACTACTGTTGTACATGAATCCCCTTGTTAGACGTTGTACCTGCCTCTTGCCTTTTAGTCTACATGCATACTGTATATACCAGGGGTGTCCAAACTACAGTTCGGGGGCCATTTGTGTCCCGCGGCCTTTACTTAAGATAGCATTTGACATGGCCCGTGTCATTATTAAAAAAAAACAAAAAACAGGGTGGGCGCAGGTCAGTGTGGAAAGCGTGGGTGTTGAAAAAATGTAGAGGTTGTGACACCCATCACAAATGCTACTAATACATTGGTTTTATGTTTTTCTCAGTATGAATAAAAATGATATTGAATCTATTTACAACTAAATTAGTAACAATTTCCATTTATAATGCCTCGATAAATAAAACTAATTGTTTCAGAAGAAAATAGTGTGACTCGTGATTGTTTGCTCCACTTTTTGTCCAATTTGAAACATCACACGATCTCAAGTAAACACTCCTTTAAAGATCGTCAGCTTACAGCTGACTGTTTTGGTTGTGAATGTGGAGATGTGATTCAGCTATTGCTTCGTGTGACGGCAAGTCTTTTCTTGTGGGATACAGGGCTGCGGGCCACCCCAATATCTTGAAAGATCCCAAACTATTTGCCTTATCAGTTATCACTGTTAATAGAAAGCTGTGACATAGCAGTTCAAAAAAATATATATTTATAAACCCAATATATAGTAGCATAGCACAACTTCACTGATGGATTGGTGTGGTTCCTAACCTGCTCAATGTATAAAGTTCTTTGAGATACATTCTGTTGTGAAATGAAGCTGTATGACTCAAATCGACTTGACTTAAAATGTTACATATTATTTACATTTCTTAAACTTAAGCGATTGTTAATAATATTGTGAGAAATCATTAACATGATATCATTAATTATTAATAACATATAATTAAATGTATTTTGTGCAAATTAGTTATTTCAGAAGTCCGAATCAAACTGGTAGCCTTTCGCATTAAGTAGTACCCAAGAAGTAGCTCTCAGTTCCAAAATGGTTGGTGACATGCGCTAGAATCTGGGGTCTAGATACTGTAGTGTAGTATATGGAAATTCCAGCTATCCATGGTATGTATATGGTCCTAAATCATGAAAGGAATGGTTGAGTTAAAAGTGCTTTTGTCCTCAGCACTTGTGGTTTTGGTCACGTGGATTCTCTTTTCTTCCCTGTCGCTCCATCAGCGTCTCTTTGCCCATCTGTATAATTTATGTTGCACTTCCTGTTCAACAGACAGACCAGGAATTAGGAATTTGTGGCTGACTCCACAGATCAAGACCACTGGTGTCTGTTGTTTGTCACTCACTTAATTCCAAGTGACGGGAGGTTGGATCGACTTTGGGTTGCTACCCCTAGATGTGTTGTCTTCAATTATATATTTGTATTATTTTTCTTTTTATAGCGGCATGAATGAAGCAATGTGTGTTGCTTATTTCGGTCTACAGATTATTTACACGGACTGCTGCTGCCTACTTTTTTTCTGCCGTTTGTTTACATCATATTTACTTATTCATGGACAGCTGCAATTGACACCGGCATCTATAATATTTGTTATTCATGTAAAGATGCGAAATACACTGCTGCTGCTTATTCTGATCGTTCTAATTGCCTAGTGTAAATATCATGGTTCTTCTATTCTATCTATCTAAATAGCCTTATAATAATTGAATATCCATCAATTGAACTAGCCGTTAAAATGATAGACACTCATACACATACCTAACTCAGTGTGGTTAATATACACCATGGTTGTATACACATAGCAGGAACGTACTGTATACATAACATAAGATGCTTTCAAGGACACATACGCAGCTAAACAAACCAATTTTCAAAAGCTACTTCTGTGAGTGTAGGTGTGAAGAATATGTAGTGATATCTATGGCCACCAGATGGTGCTAGTGGTCCACTCAAGGGTGGGCTGATCTCCACGCATGGGAGCATGGGAGAGGAATACATTTGGCTTTGTGTGTGTGTGTGGTTGTGTGTGAGGGAATTATGTTCATGGTGCAACAGTTGAAGACATTGTGTACTGCTGGGTGGCTTGGAAAGTGTACATGAATGTGTGTGTGGTTTTTGAGGAATTGGGATATAGAGCAGCTGTGAAACTGCTTTGTACAATAATTGCCGTTACGTGCGTGTTTGAGAGTGTGTGCATATGTGTATTCGCGCGCGGCGTTTAGTGTCATCACTGGGGCTTGTGTTGTGGTAGACTCTCGGCTCCACACAGCAGGCGAGTCTGTAATTAGTCAAGCCAGAGCTCCTACACGCTGTAGGCTTGTAGCGTCTGTGGTCCGCTCTCTCCCTCTCGCTGTCTAAACTCTTCCTCTGTGATTCCCAGTGTGGTCCCGGCTCTGGTTTGGCCTTGAGACGTGTCTCCTGTGTTTTGGAATGTGTCCGTGTCTCTTGGCCAATCCGCCCTCATACTCGCACTTGCCTGTTGGCGTACACAGTAACACTCGCACACACACACACACACACACGCACAAAGTTGCCCAGCGGCCTAACAAAGTTGACTTCTTTGACCGGGCTAACAAGGCATACACAGATGACTGTTTCCATGCGTTTTACATAATGACTTAACGCCAGACATTGGGTAGAGAAGCCACAAATTATACTCCAGTCAGAGTACTGCTACTTTAGAATAGTATCACTCAGGTAAAATTCAAAAGTAGTCCTCCAAATGATTACTGGAGTAAGAGTAAGGATTCGGTGAAAAATTACTCAAGTACTGAGTAACTGGTGTGTAACGTCTGATTTGTTTTTCTAATCAAAGCATAGACGTCAACGAGACTAAAACATACATTTTCGGATATTGTCCAACAATATGTCTTTAACTGAAACATTAGTACATTTAAGTGTTTATAAAATAACAAATTAAGGCCAATTCTGCCAGTAGAAATTGTCTTAAGGCACCGGTGTCAAACTGGTGGCCTGGGGGCCAGATCCGGCCCGCAATATCTTTTTATGTGGCCCGCGAAAGCAAATCATGTGTGTCGACTTCATGTTTCTTGTGAAAATACCAAAATTGGTGTCTTTACTTGTATAATTTTATGTTACCAATCACCTTTTTGAAATAAATGTAATAATAGTTGAACATTTTTTATTGGCTTCTGATTTTAAAACTAGGTATCCATCAATTTGTTGTGTATATATCATTATATGGGACAATATATTATATGGGTTCACAGTCATAACGGCCCTCCGAGGGAAGCCATAACTACAATGTGGCCCGCGACGAAAATGAGTTTGACACCCCTGTCTTCAGGGGAACTACCCAACAATCTTGTGCAAGAATACATTTTACGTGCCAGCACTCGTCAAAACATGATACTCTGATTAATATTGCGTTTGTGCAATAAGAATTAAATGGAATAATTCATCAGCGCCATTTGGGTGAAATCAATTTCCGCTACCGTCTGGAAGTGGCGTCGAAGCACAAGTAGCGTGTTACCTGAACTCATTCGAGCCTGTGTACACCACGGCTGGAATGGAACTCATGCAGCGGCCGTCAGAGGAACTGTAGCAAAGGGTAAAAGCGTTGGACCTTAACTTCTTTATGAGAAAGACATCAGCAAAAACAAAACCAGATCCTCTCTCGTGTCTTCAGGCCAGACACTTTGTGACTCAGAGCCGGGATTCGAACCGCCAACCCTTCGGTCAGTGGAGGACCCCGCTTTACCAAATGAGTCATAGCCGCCCTAAAATAAATGATTACTTGATGATCATTATTTTTTTTTTAATGTAGTTTTTGTACATGTAATGAAATCAAATATGGTGCTGTATAATAACTGTATAGTTAAGTAATTGGTGAACTGGTCTCACACACACGCAAATTTGCACTCTTGCGAGAGTGAAAAGACCTAAAACTGGCTGCCCCATACAATTGAGTAGATGCAATGTTCTAAACATATGCTTTAGATTAAATATTTAGTAAACAGCAGATGATAAACTGTATGCACATTTAGAATATAACAGAACAGAATATTTGTTAGAGGCTCACCAGGCAGACATTACATAGCCTTGCTTTGCTCTTGTGTTCATGAAAATTAGTCACTTTGAAGGCCGCTGTGAGCCCACGTAGACTGTGCGGTCATGTGACTGCCTGGTTCCATTGGATTGGTCAAATGGAGTCATCAGCAGTTCCATTGGATTGGTAGAAAAGAATCATGTGACGGCACCCGAGGAGGTAGTTTGTCTTTGACAAACCCAGAAATATAGATCGCACAAGCAATAATATAAAAGTAGCGAGCGGAATGAAGCTCAACGTAACTGAAAAAAGTGTCGTCTCTTCTTTTCAAAAACACTCAAGTAAATGTAAAAAGAATGTTGCATTAAAACTACTCTGAAAAGTACATTTGACCAACAAAAAATAAGTACATGTAACGAAATAAATGTAGCATGTGATTACCCACCTCTGGTTAACATTTGTTTGGATTGCCCCTTAAGTGCATTGAACTGCATTGCTTTTTCTCCTGTGTGTTCTGAGTGTAGCTCCCCGAGCTCGATATTGGCATGCATAGGACACAGTCCCCTGGTGTCTCGCGCCAGGACACGCATTAGGACACACACATGACAGTTTTGTGTACTTCCGTTTGTGTCAGAACTCCTTTGTCGCCGCTGCCAGGTGCCACCAGAGGACAAGAGGCTAAGCCAGATTTTGAGCCGGTTTGAGAGCCTTCCTATCTCTGCTCACACACAAGAGTCAACTGTTAGGCACACATACTGCACATACAATTGCACAATCTCACATGAATTTATCATTTCTATTTATGTTTATGGCAAAGTTTGCTTTTTGTCTCTTCTTGTGGTTCACACACACATACATACGCATTTACCCATTCACATGCATGCGTGTGTGCACACACACAAATCGTCCCAGCATGGCTAAACTGGATTAGAGTGTATAAAGGCTCATAATCCCTGCTGCCTCCCCAGCAGGCGGAGAGGAGCCTGTCCTCCAAATTAGGTTGGCTTCTCTGGGTGATGAGTGGCTGCCAGCGAGGGTCCACTACATGTATATATACAGTATACTGTATGTGTGTGTGTGTGTAGCCTACGTGTTTGTGCGCGTGCGTTTAAAGTGCATGTGTGCACTGTGAGTACTCCTGCTACTATGTACCTCCACATTTACCGGTATTTCTGCTTTTGTTTGACACAGGCACTACAAAATGTGCACCTAATCTAGAGACTAAGCACAAAAAAGTGACTTGAGTTGCCACTCAGTGACGGCGTGAATGTGTGCTGTTTCCACGTGCCCTGTGATTGACTGGCGACCACTCCAGCGTGTAGTCTGCCATCCGCCTGAAGTCAGCCGGGATAGGCTCCGGGTCACCCACAACCATAATGAGGTCAAGGGCTATAGAAAATGGATGGTTGGATGGAGTAACTTTGGGATGAATTACATCACACCTTGATAAATCTTGTAGAGAATCTTCTCAGAAGAGTGAAAGCTGTTAAAATGCAGAGGGAACACTTCCATTGTTTGCCTTTCATCTAAATCCATAATATTATGGGCGGTATAGGAGGGCACAGCACTATTCCCAACTTCCATGTCTTTTATTCTTTTTGTTTTGACAAAAATGTAAATAAATTCCTCAAAACTGAATATGAAGAGCGATCTAACGGTTGGCCCATGACAGGATGCAAAATGTACATTAAAATGTGAATGTGTTCCACAGAAAACTAATCTTTTATTCTGAATAAAACCATAATGACTCTAAATCTGAAGTCCCGTGGGATGCAATTATTAGTTAGTCGAGACAGTTCTTTTGATTTGTGTTTCTGTTTAATGTACCGATGTGGTACTTCATCATCATTCAGCAAGATGACTGGGTATATCAGCCATGGACCAGCTACTCTTTGGGGTCCTTAGTGTACTAACAGTGAAGAGCCCATCGGGAAGCACAGTAATTGGTCTTTATTTATGCTGAGTGAAGGATATGATTAACTAATATCACCCCTTTGTGTATACAGTATATGCAAATGTGCGCACACACACACACACAAAGGTCCACTTATATAGCATGTGCAGTGGTGAAATGGAGTGGAGAATTGTGCATTGAGCTAATCCCGGGTGACAGACAGGAAACTCTGTAATGCCAGTGTCAGGCAGTAAAAAGGCACATTGTAGTTTACACGCAGCGCCACAGTGGATAGCTGGAGGGCTGGTGTAAACAACACAACAACACGCTTTTTGTCACAAATCACAAGCGGCGGGAGCACAATTAGTTCTTCGCTGCCGTGCGTCGATTGCGGCATGCAGAGAACGCCGGTTTGCAGCAGCATGACAATCAAATTAAAAAGCCCGTTGCGTGTCTGTACGAATGCGAGGCCCGTGTGCGCGAAAGAAATGTTGTTGTTCATCTTCTGCTTCGTCCGCCGCTAATGAGCTGAGGCTGGCGAGGCCACGCTTTTTGTCTTTTGAAGAAACAGACGGCGAGCGGGAGAAAGTGGTGTGTGTTGGGCTTCTGCAGGCTACTAAACTTGCACACGAGGGCCCCATGCATCACTTGGCTTCCAGCTCTCTTGTTCTGCCTCCGCAAGCACGGCGCATCCAGGAATACGGACATAATTGCAGTGGTCGTGTTCTCATGGGAATCCTCCTGGCGTGGAAACTAAACACCAGTCTCTGTAATCAGAGCTGCAATGTGACGATCACAACAACAGTGATCCCTGATTATGGCGTCGGCAGATCACCTTTACCTACTGTGTGTGTGATTATGGGTGCCTCCACGAGGCATAAAGCAGCGGTAAGTGTGCGTGCATGCAAGCAAAATGTGTACACTCTAAATAGGCAAATCTGTAGTATCCAATAAACACATTCAAGTACAGCTATGTGGTAATTATACATTAGCATGAAGCTGGAATCAAAAATCTTATTAGAGGAAGCATAGTGTTTTGACTAAAATGTTGAGCCTCATCTGGAAGATCAAAATGTAAAAATGGCACCTACGGTGGTCCCTTGACTTACGAGTGACCCAACTTATGCGTGTTTCGAGATACGGGGCCTGTCGCTTGGCTGATTTTTTTGCTTTGACTTGCGAGCAAACGTTTGAGATATGAGCCCTGTATGGTTGGCAGCTCACTTTACAACAAACAGGTCTCTTGAAAAACCCCCACTGAAGTTCCAGAGTTTCAGTAATGATATATTGACCATTTATAACTAAAATATCACTCAGTCGAAGAAGAAGAATCACCTTTATTGTCATGAACATGCATGGATGCATGCGAAATTTGTCCTCTGCATTTTATCCATCACAGTGAACACACACACTTGTTAGTGGAATACACCGGAGCAGCTGAAGCGCCCAGGCAGCAGATTCGGGGGAAGGAAACCACAGCCGTGAGTCCGGGTGATGTTGGCGGATGGTCCAGTGGGGATCTTGAATCTAGGTCCCCCATGGTGGCAGGTGATGATCTTAACCATTGGGCCACGGCTGCCCACTAGGGTGTAGGCCTCCACTCAGGCCTCACAGTGGAGCATTGTATTTAATGTTTTTGTTAGTTATCAGACTACTTCCTGGTTCATGAAGCATGGCAAACTGAAGGGTTGCCATTATGATTCTGAGAGTTGGACATTCCCTTTGATGTCAGACTGATTGAAGCAGTGTTAAGACGTTCTTGTGTGAACCGTTATCAAGATTGTCACTTCAGTTAAATTATTCTTCCTTGACCATGCACCAACTGCTCTACAAATTTTTGCGGAAATTGGTTTTGTATGTTTTGTAGTCCTAGCTATATCTGTCCTAATACTTACTGTGAAGCTATGTCCAAATTAGGACTGTAAAAAAAGGAAACAACCAAGCTACTGGTCGCCTTAGACTTTTACACAGCACCATAAATACGGTATAATTGTTTCAATTCAATTAAGTGAAGTGTTGACAGTGATACACATTCTTCTGGTCGAGCTACAGCTCTTGCCATAGGGATGAGATCATTCTTCCTTATTTAAGTACAAACCAATTTCTTCTTCTCTCGACTGATTCCCTTGATTGAATTAGGATAACCTGGCTGTCCTCCATCCCTGTCTTCCTCCTCATTTAAATACCAGTGCATTATCTCCACCTCCTTAACCCATCCTCTCTGCTTTAACGTGGTCCAATAATGAGACAGTGACAGATTACGCACAACCGTTATATATACCCCCAACACACACACACACACACACACACACACACATATCACTCCCCCACTTAGTCAAAGTCAGAAAGTCTACCATGCTGTGTCAGAATATGCAAGCTAAGCATGTCGTGCAGGACTGTATGTTCTGGTGGCATTGTTATGTATCCTGGGTGATTGAAAAGTAACTCCCTATTTTTAAGTACTTGTAATTTATTTCTGATAATTCTTACAAGAAATGAACATGAGAAGAAAGTGTATTGGGCCAGCATTAGCCGCCAGTTTCTCAAGCTTCCTGGGAACCGCATCAACTGATTTCACAAGGAACTCTTGTGGGGTGAAAGACATAACTTCTCGTATTCGCCCTTCAAGTTCTTCCAAAGTCGCTGGTTTGGTAGAATAGACGTGCTCCTTCAATCATGGAACAGACTCCAAAAAAATGTCAAAAAATATTAAAACATAAATGATAAGTATTTTAAAATAGGGAGTGACTTTTGAAACACCCTGTACATGACAGGAAAGCCTTGTGTGCCCTGGGCAGCAATACGCCATTGCACTGTACTGTCATGTCAGTCAGTCACATTTGTTGGTTGTGTTTAATGTTTGCTTACCACCAAACAACACCCTCGCCCGCCTCATAGGCTCAAGCTGCACTGTTGTCTGCTCCGCCCCTGGCTCAGTGCTGTCTCAGAGCACACAGTCATTATCTAATCTTCCTCCATGTTTAATTTACAGCCTCGGCTGCTGCTGCCATATGCTCCTTTTGTCTCTGCCTTTACTCACACACACGTACACAAACACACGCTCGTGCACAAACACACGCTCACGCACGTAGCTTTGCATCAACCCCAAAAAACAAACATGCCAACGAAAGCCTCCGCCCACCTCCCCTAAAGCGTGTGTTGACACAGACAGAGGTGTGTGTTTGCGTGATTATGTCTGTGTGAGTGTGTGCTTATTGTCTGCCAACCGGGCTGTGAGGCAGAAGTGTCTTGAGGCGACAGACTGACCTGCTTGAGGTTAGACACCTTTTTTTGCCCACCTCCATTTTTCCTTCTGAACTCTTCTTCTTTTCCCTCCGTGTTTTGGTTTGTGTTGTTACTGCACGTTGCATCGCAATAACCGGGCGATAACCTTCTGATGTCTAGTGTTCGCAGGACGATTCGGAGCAGGGTTTACGGACTGTGTGCTCACCCGCAGCCAGCTAATGTTTTGTCAGTGTGAAATATTAAATGGACTACAGATGAACACTCCCATGGCCCCTTTTTGCACAGCCCCCATCCTTATTCATTTTCGCGCCTTTGCAGTCCTGCTGTTGTCAACCAGTGCCTTGTGGGACACATAATGTAATTGGACTTGAAATCCAGTGTAGTGGTAAGGTAGAGAGGGTCTACTGGTTTCTTTACTTTTCTCAGAATGAGCGTTTCATTCTGCCCTCACTTTGTCCCAGCTGTTGGCATCTTTTCGTTCCTTCACAGCTGCGTCTCCTTCCTCCCCCCTGCTCCTCATGGTCAGTAACACATGTTCTGAAATGACGTCTTCACACAGCGAGAAACTCTCAGCAAGGGTGTGTGTGTGTGAAAGAGAGAGAGAGAGCGAGAGAGAGAGAGAGAGAGAGAGAGAGAGACAGTGAAAAGAGAGGTTTGCGGTTAGTGAGGCTTTCTCTCTGGCTCCAGAGGCCCTGGCCAAGTCAGCAGCGAGGTTTGGCTCATTTCAGGCTGCACACACACACGGTCGCGTTCTCCTTCACACACACACACACACACGCACGCACGCGCGCGCACACACACACTCACACACACACGCACACGCACACAATTTGTCTGCTCTTCTCACTCATCCACTGATGCCCACACCCTCTTATTCTTGTTACCCCAGGGTGTCCAGAATAGAGCTCATTTTAGTCCTCTCAAGATGAAGCTGATTATTTTATATTACATTTGTGTTCATTAGAAAATTGGTTGTGGCTATGCTGAGAGACTTACTTTTTCACACTCATGGTCCAGCGGAGCCTCTGAAGTCGATTTCCACTGCGGTAGTGCAATTTGGAACCAAGAATTTCATGAAATATATGTCACACAAAACCGTCGTGCATACCAACCCCTCAAACCTCCGCTGAGCTCAGTTCAGCAGGCAATAAATGATTAACTGTGCATGCTTTGGTTTTTCTTTAAGTGATGATCAGTCTCAACATGGGGTAAAAAAAAGAATTAGAAGAAGAAGTACAAGAGAAACTGAAAACTATTACACCTGAAGTTTCATGAGGTCAGCAAACTTCAAAGTAGAAAAAATCCAGCTGGATCCCCAAACTTTTTTTTCCCCCCATTTCATACTTGTGTGACAAGTAAGAATGTTAAAAATGAGGTGAGGCCCATCTGTGATGCAAATCACTGTGCACCATTGCACCTTTGTCATTTTTAATGTTTTACTATTAACAGTGGTAGACTTATCCTGGTAAACTTCACCCTTCAACAGATGATTTCAATTTCTACTATTCTGGGGTTAAAAATATTCTGCATACAGTCGTGCCTTGACATTCATTCATTCATCTTCCGTTCTGCTTATCCTCACTAGGGTCGCGGGCGTGCTGGAGCCTATCCCAGCTATCTTCGGGCGAGAGGCGGGGTACACCCTGAACTGGTCGCCAGCCAATCGCATGGCACATATAAACAAACAACCATTCGGACTCACATTCACACTTACGGGCAATTTAGAGTCTTCAATCAACTGACACTGCATGTTTTTGGGATGTGGGAGGAAACCGGAGTACCTGGAGAAAACCCACGCGGGCCCGGGGAGAACATGCAAACGCCACACAGGCGGGGCTGGGATTTGAACCCCGGTCCCCAGAACTGTGAGGCGGGTGTGCTAACCAGTCGAGCACTGTGCTGCCGGTGCCTCGACATATGAGTTTAATTCATGCAACCATGCAACTCGTGTTTCCCTATTGAATGGAAATGCCATGAATCCATTCCCTCCCAAAAAAGTGGTTGGTTTTGTTTTTACGATGGAAAAATGGCACTCTATAATGTACTTAATAAAACTATAGCATAAAACATAATTAAGTAGAATGTAAAGCATTAAACAGCTTTTTTAATCATGATTTAATGCTGCAATCCAATACAGTGTGGCGCTCCTTCTGGTGTGTCGCCTTGGCCACCAGGCGGCAGTACCATATAATAGAGACACACGAAGAAGAACAGATTTCTTCAGAGTCTCTTTGCATAGTTCTCGTATTGTATGTGTTAACAAGCACTACAGTATAAGCAGTATAGTCCTCGATTTTTTTCTTGGGCATTTTTGATGACCAGCAACACCTCCCAGCGTTCACACATAATTGCTAAAGAGGTGACATTTTCTGCGTTGAAAGGTGGAGAGCTATAAGTGGGAGACAGCTGGAGGGGAGGTGTGATCATAGTCTCTTAATGTGGTCTCAGGGTTGCTATTAAATGTGGCCTTAAACACATTACAACCCCCCCTGGAGTACCAGCTGGGGTCACCACCAGGTGTGCTAAAAGGAGAGAGAGAGGGAGTGATAGGGAGAGGAATTTGTTGTGGAATAGGGAGAGCAGATCTGAAGAACTGCGGTCTTTACTGGAGTCGCTTCCTCGTTTCCTTTTTGCATTCTGAATTTCTTCCAGACACTCCCGCCGGCTCCCACTGCAGAACGTCACCCGTCTGACAGTGAAAGTGGGAGTTGTTGGTGAGTCGAGACTTTAAAGGAAAGCCGCCATTTTTTTTTTAAGACCGCACATAAAAATGCAAGAAGCTGGCGCCATTTAAAAAGCCATCAGACTTATCAGCCAGGACAGCCTCGAGAAAAACAAAATAACCAGAAGGACGGAAGACAATGCAATAGGCTTCCTTGTATTTTTGTCGCTTTGAGTCTCAACCTTTTGAATGTATGACTATTTTTTGACTATGGTGCACTTTTGCCTTAACCACAAATTCTTCTCACATGGTTACTTTATAATGATAAAACATCCCTCCGTGCATCACAAGGAGCTGCAGATGTGGTTTGCGTTGACATGTCCCCCCTATTAATCTTTAAATTTGCAGAGATACAGTATGTAGTCATCTCAACCCCAGACACAACATGGCATTGCACTACATTACAGCAATGGTTTAATAGTGTCTACTTAATGTGTTTTTGCTCTGTGAACACCTGTACTAAGCGGTTCTTCACTTGACCATAAAGGAAGGCACTATTTAAGTGAGTTATGTCCAGCACAACTGTCCTTTTACTGGGTTAGATTTTGGATGTGATATGGTCCCCACTCACCTCTGAGCTACTGGTGTATAGCTGGATGACTTCCTGGATGGATCATTATCTTCATCATGGCACATGCAGTGGCTATAAAATTGACCTAAATGTTTTGATAATACAGTGATGGCATTTAAAGAAAAAATCATTTCAGAACTTTTACTCTATGTATAATCAAGCATTCTGGTAGCAGCATGCTTTGATTTTATCTAACAAACTGAGGTGATGGTGGACTTATCAGTTCCACAAAGAGGTCAGGTTTGGCTCAAAATATTCAGACATCTAATACAAAGCTAAAAGACAAATTTCACTTTTCCGCATGAGAGTGACTGCATGCGTACATCCAAATTAACAAAAAATATGTATATAGTTTTTAAAAGGCCCTGTCAGGGTCTAGACCTAAATCCAATTCAGTATCTCTGGGGTGAGCTGTGATTTCCTCATAACTTATGTTTATTTATTTATTTATTTTTAAAAAGAGAACTTATTACATACAGTGGTGCCTCGGCTTACGTGTGACCCAACTTGGGTCAAGCTGTCAAATGGACGATTTT
Organism: Phyllopteryx taeniolatus; assembly: GCF_024500385.1. Lineage (NCBI taxonomy): Eukaryota > Metazoa > Chordata > Actinopteri > Syngnathiformes > Syngnathidae > Phyllopteryx > Phyllopteryx taeniolatus. The sequence continues at coordinate 37,584,779 of NC_084503.1, forward strand.
TTTTTTCTTGAGTTGAGAGTTTGAGATACGTTTGCTAAATGGTGTCAAAGAACTTAACAACAAGCAGCAGACAGTCAGCAGTTCTTCAAAAAAAGAGGGCAAGTCCTTGCCTTTAGCTGTTTATTGCGATTCCCAGTTGAAGTTTAAACATATAACAAAGAGAAATACCCATTGAATATTCAACCAAACCAGGAGCTGTTGAGGCAGTTCTACACGGCAATCATCGAATCAGTCCTGTGTTCATTCATCACAGTCTGGTTTGGTACTGCCACAATAAAGGACAAACTCCAACTGCAACGGACAATCAAAACTGCTGAAAAAAATTGTCGGTAGACCCCTACCCACCTTTGAGGACTTGCACACTGCTAGAACTAAGACAAGAGCATGCAAAATCCTCTTGGATCCTAAACATCCTGGTCACCAGCTCTTCCAGCTCCTTCCCTCAGGTAGGAGCTCAAACAATGCAAACTAAAGCCAGAAGACATTCCAACAGTTTCCTTCCTCTTGCCATTAACTTCTTCAACAGTTAACTTACAATTGCATTGTAACATTAGACATTACATTAATCTTATCGGCCTGATCGGTATCGGCCGATAATTAGCATTTTATGCTGATCGGCTTTAATGTCATAATTCGCCAATCTGATCAATGACGTCATTGATCGGCTCCGCAAAAGACATTTACACCGCGTCTCCATCGTGCACAGTATATTTGAATCCAAAAGCTAGTTTATTTTTAGCCTTGTCGCATTTCTTTTGACGAAGTACTGTAAAATATCTGACGGCCAATGACGTTATTTAAAAAAAAAACAGACAGACGGTGTGGGACAGACAACAAGTAATGCCCGGATCAGACTACAAGACAAATTTGCTCTTTCAGGATTGCTCTATGTCAGACTACTACAATAAAATTTTGTATTCCGATACCACCGCATCTCAATTTTTACGATCATTGGGCTTTATCTTGTCAACTCAAATGTGACCGGATACACTCGTTACCGTGGCAACGACAACAAGAGTGGATCACGGCGACTGTATTATAAGGACAAAATGGGGGAAAACGTGTTGGTGGTCACTGGTGCTCAGGACAGGAGAGGACGTTCATTTAAGGATTGTTTGAGGTATGTTCACATACTTTTATTACGATACGGCTCGCAAGCAGGCAACAAAACCTTATGTAGCCTAGCAAGCTACAGCTAGCACTGACGCTTTAGCTTTGCTGGAAGACGTGCATGCATTATTGTCTCACGATGTGTTACCATATGCATGTGAAAATGATGACTATTTAATTACATCCATCCATCCATTTTCTGAGCCGCTTCTCGTCACGAGGGTCGCAGGAGTGTCAGAGCCTATCCCAGCTATCATCGGGCAGGAGGCGGGGTACACCCTGAACTGGTTGCCAGCCAATCACAGGGCACACATAAACAAACAACCATTCACACTCAAATTCACACATAGGGGCAATTTAGAGACTTCAATTAACCTACCATGCATGTTTTTGGGTTGTGGAAGGAAACCGGAGCGCCCGGAGAAAACCCACACAGGCACGGGGAGAACATGCAGGCGGGGCCAGAATCAGAATCAGAATCATCTTTATTTGCCAAGTATGTCCAAAACACACACAAGGAATTTGTCTCCGGTAAATGGAGCCGCTCAAGTACGACAACAGACAGTCAATTGACAGAGAACACTTTTGAGACATAAAGACATTGACAAAAAACTGTCACTGAGCAATAAGGGGTTGCTAGTTATCTGGTAATGCCGGTACATTTTGTATTTATTTTTTGACAATTGTGCAAAAGATGCAGAGTCCTTTAGCACTTAGAGCAGTTCGAATGACTAATATTACAATAGTCCGGTGCAATGACCATTGTCCAAAGGGCGCCGAGACTTCAAGCGAGTAGTGCGATAGTCTGGGACAATGTTGATTGTGCAAATGTTGCAGATACTCCTCAGTCAGTGTGCAAATGGAGCAGATATGTAATTGAATACACTACAAAGACAATATATTTAATGTCCAAACTGATCAAACTTTATTGTTTTTAGCAAATAATAATTAACTTAGAATTTTATGGCTGCAACATGTTCCAAAAAAGCTGGGACAGGCGGCAAAAAAGACATTGGGAACAGGTGGGTGACATGATTGGGTATAAAAGGAGTTTCCCTGAATTGCTCAGTCATTCACAAGCAAAGATGGGGCGAGGTTCACCTCTTTGTGAACAAGTGCGTGAGAAAATAGTCGAACAGTTTAAGGACAATGTTCCTCAACGTACAATTGCAAGGAATTTGGGGATTTCATCATCTACGGTCCATAATACGCCCCGAGCTCATCTAAGATGGACTGATGCAAAGTGGAAAAGTGTTCTGTAGTCTGACAAGTCCACATTTCAAATAGTTTTGGGAAATTGTGGACGTCGTGTCCTTCGGGCCAAAGAGGAAAAGAACCATCCGGACTGTTATGGACACAAAGTTCAAAAGCCAGCATCTGTGATTGTATGGGGCTGTGTTAGTGCCAATGGCATGGGTAACTTACACATCTGTGAAGCCACCATTAATGCTGAAAGGTAAAAATAGGTTTTGGAGAAACATATGCTGCCATCCAAGCAACATTTTTTTTCATGGACGCCCCTGCTTATTTCAGCAAGACAATGCTAAACCACATTCTGGACGCGTTACAACAGCGTGGCTTCGTAGTAAAAGAGTGCAGTTACCAGACTGGCCTGCCTGCAGTCCAGACCTGTCTCCCATTGAAAATGTGTGGCGCATTATTAAGCATAAAATACGACAACGGAGACCCCGGATTGTTGAACAGCTGAAGCTGTACATGAAGCAAGAATGGGAATGAATTCCACCTACAAAGCTTCAACAATTAGTGTCCTCAGTTCCCAAACGTTTATTGAATGTTGTTAAAAGAAAAGGTGATGTAACACAGTGCTAAACATAACCCTGTCCCAGCTTTTTTTGAACGTGTTGCAGCCATAAAATTCCAAGTTAATGATTATTTGCTAAAAACAGTATAGTTTATCAGTTTGAACATTAAATATCTCGTCTTTGTAGTGTATTCAATTAAATATAGGTTGAACATGATTTGCAAATCATTGTATTCTGTTTTTATTTATCTTTAACACAATGTCCCAACTTCATTGGAATTGGGGTTGTATTTTACAATAGAAAAATCTCACGGCACACCAACAAACAAAAATGTCACAAAAAGTTGATACATTAATTACTGTATATACTTCCTGCCATCTAATAGAACACCATTCATTTGTTCTGTCTGTCACTATGCCTCACTGGCATAAATAGATGACGAAAGATACATTTATTGTAAATATATTTTAGATTTTTTTTTTTGGAGCAATTAAGTACACAAGTAGATACAGTAAATGAACAAGTCATTTAAATAGACATATTCCTCCATCTTGTGATGGGTTATCATTTTTTTAAACTCGCTGATCAGTGATCGGCCCCAAAAATCCTGATCGTCTAAAGGCTATGTAACATGCTGCCGGTTTTGTCTTGAGATTGTTGTCACATCTCTGTCGGGCCAATTATACATTATTTGCGCACTCACTGTAGTACTCTCGCCACTCTGCACTATTTGCAAATCTGTTGTTCACCAATACTGGCCACTCATGTGTTTGAGAAGTATCTGCACCATTTGCACCATTGACACTGTTCCATATCATCGCACTAAAAGTCACTTAAAACTGCTTACATTTCTCAAGTCTCTTTCTTTCGTAAGTCTCTGCGCCATTTCCACAATGGTTACTGTACCAGACTATCGCTCGATTAGTTATTTCAAACTGTGAGTGCTAGAGTGCTAGACGACTCTGCATCATTTGCAAAATTGTCAAAACAAAAATCTATCGGCATTACATTACCGATAACCTTTCGTTGCTCAGTGACTCTCCGTTTTTTTTTATGTTTTTATGTCTCAAAAGTATTTTCTGTCAAATGGCGGTCTGTTGTCGTACCAGAGCGGCTCCAACTACCTGAGACAAATTCTTTGTGTTTTTGACATGCTTGACAAATAAAGATTATTCTGATTCTAATAACTTTTTATAGTCTGCTAGCATAATGCTAACACACACTGAAAAACACCATAGACAAGCTAACAAAACTTGCATTAGTGTTCCGTTAGTTATATAACCCTTTAAGCAACAGATATGATCTAAATGGTGCTGCATTGTGATAAACGTTCAATATTGCTGAAGTTTACTGAGTCATTTGGTTGTGAAACAGCTCTTCTTGTATGATGTATGGCTGTATTGTACTGCCTCCTGGTGGCTAAGGTGCACTCACCAGAAGAAACGCAATATCAATGGGCTTTGATGCATGAAATCATGATGCAAACATTCTTCTGTAATTCTTTACATTTTATTGAATTATGTTGTTTTGTTTTGTGAAGTACTATACTGTGGAGTGCTATTTAAAAAAACACACATTGTGGTGCTTTTGGGGGCATTGGAACGGATTTATGGCATTTCCATTCGTTTCAGTGTGGAAAGTTGATGAGTTTTTTGAGTCACATGGTCACGGAACTAATTAAACTCGGAAGTCAAGGCACCACTGTACATCATTGCACTGCATTCACAGCCTCTTATTTCATTTGTATCACAGTCATATAGCCATGGCCCTTGTAGATGTGTGCGTATGTTTCATTTTCTAATTACGCCTCCTTGATGGACATGATCATCTGATGTTGTGTGGATGTTTGTTGGCTGTCATAATTGGCAGCTTGACACGCCGTTGAGGGTTTAAGCATGCATGGGTGCCTGGGAGGTGTACGTACTCGTAGACACGTAAATCCCACACAGCCCTTTCATTCAATGCACGCACTCACGCACAGACATACACACACGCACACACACCACACACACACAGTAAAAAAAAAAACTCTGTGGCCTGTTTGTCCCATTCTGCCAGCTGCTCACCACACTGCCACTATCTGGCCTTGTTGCTAGGATACACACACACACTGAGGGAGTAGCTCACCCCTTGTCATAAATGTTTTGTTTGTGCCCCTATAAGCTAAAAAAACAACAACAATAACAAAACTAGATGATGTGCACAAAATCTAGATACATTTTCCTCTTAAACTTGTTTAATCTTTGAGGCATCCTTTTAAAAAAGTATATTTTGTTCTATTTACAATTTAGTGATGATTTGCTTCAATGGGTTTCTGACATTAGCTCCCTGGTCAGGAGGGGGTAGGATGGAGGCCACATTGATTGTGGAAAAGAACCGTTAGAAGGCGCTTGCTGTCTCTTTACCTCATTGTTGTACTGAGTGAGTATGCAGCGCATTTCCTCTCTGTTTCTCATTGCGGGCCTCACTTGTTTTTTTGTGATCTGCTCATCCTCATCTCGACCTCCCTGGCTCCTCTCCCTGCCTCCTTCTTCCATGCAGGTACCACTCCCAGTTCTATCCTCTGGCCTTTTTTGCATACCTCCTTCCATCATGCTCCCCACGCTCCTTGCCTCTTTGTCCCTCAGCAAAAGCGGATGAGATTCCGAATCCTTTCCAGAAACCCCTCCACTGTTCCAAACCTCTTCATCTACGGTATGCGTCTCCCTCTCTCTGTGTCTTGCTCCACACATTCATCACTCTTGCCCCTCAGGTTTTGTTCCTCCTTAATTGGTTAAGTGTTGCATTCTCATCCAGACAATGCCTGCTATTCAGTCTGTGGCTCTGTAAATAGGTGTGTGCCCTGTTTGTGTGCCAGCGGGTGAGTCATGCCAGCCTCGACGCGGTCGCAGGGATCAGCCCGGGTCCCCTCAAACACACACTGATGAAACATAGCAGAAGGTGGCCGAGTGGAACTTTAAGCCGCCATACAATAGCAACACAAGCGTTCTTATTTAACAAATTCAAATACAGTCAAACTAAACATACAACAAGGAGACTTACGCATGCTTATTTCACATAACCACATGACTTCACCTTCAGTCTGCTAGCTTAATGTTAAATAGCATCTATCTTGCCATACTTTAACCCTTTAAGCAACGGATTGAGTACAAATGGTGCAGCAACACGTAAACAGACAGTATAATAAAACTCACTGTCCTATATTCTTTGTCGTAGAACGACTAATATTAAGTTCTATACTGTTGAGCTTAGAGAGGAGTTTAGACGTCGTAATGAACAGTAAATTGGAACCCCGCATATTTGCTGTTCCGCATCCGCGGATACACCTATTTGCTGATTAAAAGAAAATGTTTTCATTTTAATTTTGATTTATTGTTTTTTATTTTTATTTATGGAGAACCCACCCCCATTTTCCACTTATTGGCGGTATTTTTTTCCAATGCCCCGCTTATTCCCACTTTTTTGGGGCGGAAAACCCCCCAATATATTTTTATGATAATTATTACGAGCACGCATTATGTGCCGATTTTCGCTATTCGTTGAGACAAGTGTTTTGCGTCATGATCAATGGCAGGAAACAAATTAAACTTTTTATCTTAAGGCACCACTGTAAATTATTTTAGCGTGTTTCATTCTTTTTATTTTTTTGCTTGGAACCCTGACTGCATTTATTTGGCAAAATGTTCTAATCGAATGATAAACTATCGTCGTGTGACTCAAGCTTAATTACTGACCACCTGGCTGGGTTTTAAGGACTCACCGCCGGACCCTTCCCAGCTGGATGGTGCTTGCTGTCAGACTGGCGTCAAATGCAGCCAAGCAACCAACACCTGACCATCTGTTTGCGTCCACGAAGGCATTCTTCTTTTACTTGGAGAACTCTGGAGACGAACCTTGAAAGTGTATATATACACACACACACGCATGCACGCACACACACAGCATGTTGGCAAATGTGCACTTAAAACCCAAACTCAGAATGACAAGGCTAACATTCCCTCAATGCTATCTGTCCACCTCAGATGGCCATTTGGGCTTGTTAATCTATTGCCTGGCAACAGAGGCAGCCTATCAAAAATCGCCACGCCCCTACCCACATGCTCGTAGTCCGGGGCTGATATGGATCTTTGAAAATGCATATACGCACCCACCCCCCTACACACACACATTAAACTCTCCACAAATCCTGGCCTGTCATTGCTCTCTATTGTTTGGCTGCGGTTGCTTTCTCCTGGTGTGACTGCCAGCAGATGGCTGGCACTGAGCTGTCAAAGTCGGCCCGGGGCCCACACACACACACATCGTACACGCACAACGCACACACACAGTAGAGTTGCTTACATAAAGAGTGTCTTATTCCACACAGAACATATGCGCAGTGTCCACTGAATGCCGCTATTGGCTCTTCAACAGTCTATATGATACGTTTGCTGTGCGGCATGCTCCTTTATTCTCGTGCACACACGCATTTATACATGCAGGCTGTGGAGACACTAAGCTACAGGTGCCCCTCACGACCCCTCTCTCTGTAATGACTGTGTAATCTCATAAAAGGGCCACCTCACTACATTTGCATGTGCAAAGGCCTTTTGTATTCGTGCCTCTGTGAGCGCGCGTGCAAGTAACAGTTCAAAATCTTGCTTTGCCCCGCCCCCCTTCTATCATGTGCATCTTTGTGTGCACGTGTGTGCGTATTTCAAAGTGATGTGTGTGTAAAAGCAGGTGTCAGACATAATGGAGTGTGTCGGCCACAGCGTAGAAGCAGCTGTCGCAGCCCGGGGTCGCCCAGGGTCGCCCGAAGGTGAGAGGTCAGGGTTGGGGTGAGGAGTCGTCTGTAGCTACACAACATTCCTCCGCTGGCTAATCATAGCTCTGATGAATGACTGCAAAGTGGCAGCTGGTAGACAGAAGGCTGTGGCTAAATGTGTGCGTCAGTGTCAGCGGAAGATAGGGGGGTAGTGTACACAAGGGTAAAAGGGGGAGGGGGAGGAGGATAGAGGAGGAAGAGGGGGTTTTGAGCTCATCACACAAGTGTTGATTGTATCAGGTTGTGATCCGGATGGAGGTCTACATCACAGCGGACAACACATGCTTTTGTCTAAAACATTAAAACTTCAACTCAAAGGTGCACACACACACACACACACACACACACACACACACAAGATGCTGCATCTGCAGGAAGCCTATACTAATGACAGGTTGTGTATGTGTGCCCCCTGGACACACTTTACCAGCCCAGCAGAAAACAGCCCTTTGTGTTGTGGTCTCTCTCCCTCCATATTTATGTATACCTCTCTCTATCTTTACTGCTTGCCCTCTGGAGGATACGGTTGTTCTGCTGTGCTCTGCTCAATATATTACACACTGTATACATTTTCCTCTGGCCTGACAACAGATATATGAGCAGAGCTGTATTTTTTGGCTGACACCAGCCTTTAAGGTTGCTTAAATTGTGCTGTTAATGCCTCCACAGTAAGTAAAACAAAAGATCTTTCACTACAGAAAAGTGTACCTTTGGATAGATGCACTGGATGGACAAAAATATGGGAACACCTGGCTATTAAACTGAGAGCAAGGGAATATCATAGCAACTTTGAAACTTCTACTCTCCTCGGTAGACTTAAAAAATGTTCATTGTGTTTTTGACCATTAATCCCGAACATTTGTGATGCCAGAGGTCACCAAGAGAGTGCATTGTGGCTCACAATCTCTCCGAATGGTCAGGATTTCAAGTATACCTCAATGGAATTCATGTGCACTGGGAACATGGCAACAAGGGATGATGCACACGTGTCCCATTTCTTTTGTCCATATCGAGTTGATCGACAGTCTGTCTATCAGGCCTACATTGCTTTTTGTGACTTGAAATCCTTACATAATTCCTCCATCTCATTTACATGTGCTTTTAAGAATCAGAATCAAAAAACAGTCACTGAGCAATAAAGGGTTGCTAGTTATCTGGTAATGCCGGTACTTTTTTTTTTTTTTTTTTTTTTTGACAATTGTGTAAAAAGATGCAGAGTCCTCTAGCACTTAGAGCAGTTCGAATGACTAATATTGCAATAGTCTGGTGCAATGACCATTGTGCAAAAGGGCGCCGAGACTTCAAACGAGTAGTGTGATAATCTGGGACAACATTTGATTGTGCAAATGTTGCAGATACTCCTCAGTCAGTGTGCAAATGGAGCAGATGCTACGCTGGCATGAGTGGCCAGTATTGGTCAACAACGGATATGCAAAAAGTGCAGCGTGGCGAGACTACTACAGTGAGTGCACAAGTAATATATAATTGGCCCGACAGAAATGTGACAAGAAACTCAGACAAAAGAAATTGATAGCATGTTGCAATGGAATTGTAAGTTAGCTGTTTAAGAAGTTGATTGCAAGAGGGAAGAAGCTGTTGGAATGTCTTTATTTCTAGTTTGCATTGATAGGTAGCGCCGACCTGAGGGAAGGAGCTGGAAGAGCCGGTGACCGGGATGTAGAGGGTCAAAGAGGATTTTGCGCGATATTGTCTTAGTTCTGGCAGCGTGCAATTCCTCAAGGGTGGGTCAGGGGGTTACTGACAATCCTTTCAGCAGTTTTGATTGTCCGTTGCAGTCGGAGTTTGTCCTTTTTTGTAGCAGCACCAAACCAGACTGTGATGGAAGAACACAGGACCGATTCGATGACCGCTGTGTAGAACTGCCTCAGCAGCTCCGGTGGCAGGCCGTGCTTTCTCAGAAGCCGCAGGAAGTACGTCCTCTGCTGGGCCTTTTTGAGGACGGAGTTGATGTTGATCGCCCACTTCAGGTCCTGTGAGACTGTAATTCCCAGGAACTTTTTCTTTACAGACATTTGTTTATAGTGTCACAGTGCTGCCCAGAGGAGAGGCTCTTATGGACCATGGGAGCTTCTTACTAGGTGTACAGTAGTAGCTACATTTGCAGCATACAAGCCCGAGCCACATATTGTGTTTATACACAAGCACTGATTGACATTGTAACTTGCAGAATTGTCCATATAGTTTAGGACACATCGATAAGTTGCATTAAGAGGGGTTAGCTTGTTGTTGCCATTCAGCTGATTTCTTTGCTTTGACTTTGGGTAAGAAGTCAATTGTCGCTCTGCAACAAGAAGCAGTTTGGCAGATGGTGAACAATTCTTCAAAAAAGAGGCTTCAGGCTATTTAATGCCACTCCCAGTTGAGGTTTACTGTCAAACTAAACATGAAACAGAGAATTACACGTGTATTTAAAACAGCCACGCTGTTTTGCCGTTGGCTAGCTTAATGCTAACACACGATGCAAAACAACATAGATAGGCTAAAAAAATGGCATCATCAGTTATAAAACTTTAACCGACTGATATTTGAACACATGGTGCATCGGCGCATATAGACAGACAATATAACAAAACACAAATGTTTTTTTCCTATGCAAAAAAAGACTATTTTGGCAGTTTATTGAGTCACTGAAAGTAGCACTGAGTCTTATATTGCGAACATTTTTTGTTAGTTTTTTTTGGGGAGACTGGAACGGATTTATAATATTTCAATTCATTTCAACGGGGAAAGATGATTTGAAATACAATTTTTTTTTTACTTAAGAGTGTGGTCAAGGAACAAATTAAACTCATATTACAAGGCACCACAGTACCACTGCACTGCAGCCACTTATAACAATAACCACTAATACAGAACGTATGAATCTGCTCTTACTCTCTACAAGTCTGACTTTGCAACCCAAGAATCAAATCCTATGTGTGTGCGTGTGTGCACAATACTCAGCTTCAAAAGAAGGCGCTCTAATAGTCAGCTTGTTTTTGCTCTGGCCACGAGGCCAATCGATTGCATTTACCCTTTTCCTGTTAGACTCCCTAATAGACCTGGGAGAGAGGCGCTGCAGCCCGGCAGTTGTCACCAGCTGTGTGTGTGTGTGTGTGTGTGTGTTTGTGTCTGTGTGTGTGTGTGGCTACCCTTCTGCACATACAGTACTGTACACATTTGGTGCGTCGTGTCCGAGGCTGTGTTCGATTTGAAGGATCATCCCAAGGACACTGGGCTGCTTCCTTATGATGTACTGTACAGTATCTAAACACTTGACGTACTTAAACACACACAAACACATGAAATATACCCAATTTCTATAAGCTTGTAGGCGTGTGCCTGACAGGGGTCAATAAAGTTGAATTCAAATGACAACCTTGCACCCACGCAACCTGACCTCAGGGGACAAAGAAATGGAAATGTTTTTTTGCGCCATGTCCGACACTGCATGCTCTCCTTTAAGCTCCGCCCCCTGTCAGAATATGCTTGAGGAGTACATGAGCGTGAATGCAGAGGTCAAAGCAACATCTTGACAGAAACGCTGACCGACCTGCGATATCTTGACGGAGATTTGAATGATCCTAGCGTTTCATGTCCTGCTAATTAAATCTGAATCTCATTAGCATTGGTAATGTTTGCCCAGACTTGAGGTGAGGATGTTGCTCTGATTTTCATCATTTAATCATTTAAGGGCTTCTGTTTGAAGTATGACATATGGTCAAGCGTCAGTGGTGTCATTACATATCCTTTCACTTTAGGTGAGTTGAGCCATTTGCCACATAATCAAGTCTGATTATGTTGTAGCATTTTATAGCTGCAGGGTTGGCCGTGCGTAGCCACATTATTCAATAATACAGTACAATAGTTGTAGTTTATACACTAGAAAGTTTATGCATGGCTTTACACTTCATTGGTACATAAACATTTATTTGCATCAACAGTGATGCCTAATCGCCACTGATCAGCTGATTTTTATTTATTTATTTATTTTCTTCCCTTTATTGTGACAGGTGACTCGACTCACTTTAAATGAGTGTATTTTTGGACACAATTTGTGCTGCAACACATGTAGACAGACTATATAACAACACTCACAGGAACATATTCTTTATCCTCGGTGAAGAACGACTAATTATACTCCAGTAATGAATGAGAAGCCGAGAGAGGAGCTGAGCCTCCTGTACAGTGTGTCCGTAAGTGTGTCATGTACTGCCTCCAGGTGGCCAAGGCGCACAGAAGAATGAGAAGCGCAATCCGGTACGGGTAAAAGCACTTTCTCCTCGCTCGGGTGAATGGTGAAGGGGAAGGAGATATAGCACCCGTAGGAACTTTAAATGTCTACAGTGTCTTCTTTTTTTTTAACAAGATGTCACCACAGAGCCACCAAAGACGACAATAGCCGATGTTTAGGCTTTGTTTGTGTTTACATATACCATATTTGCATAAAGAAATTGATATATATGTATTTAACCTTTGTCCAAAGACACCAGCCATAAAGCAAACAAAACTTTAGCAAGTTGTCATCAAACCAGTCATGCTCATTAGCGTAGCGTACACAGGACCTCAGCTATCCTGTTTTCCAGGTTTGGTCACGTGACGTTCCGCATGTAGTGGATTGAAGGAGGGTGACTAAAACGGTTTCATTCTTTTTAATTGTATTTATTGATGTTTTTACTGTATGTTTAGTTTAAAGTATAATATTAGAGTGCTGTTTTTCTCATTAAAATTACAAAAATGCTGTCTTTTTGTTGTTGTTGTCTTCCTTTGCCCTTGGCTGACCCCAGCCAGACCTTGGTGTGCATTTGGCCAACATGTATGTGTGCGTGCGTGTTTATGGGGAATGTATGTGTGTCTTCAACATAGGTTGGTGGGGTGTAATCTGAGCCTTTGGCTACGACAGCACCGCTGCAGTGTTCATCCAGGCAGAAAAAGCAACATTGCAGACGCAGGGCGGATGGAGAGAAGAGAAGAGAGGAGAGCGATGGAGGGACAGCTGAAGGAAAGAGAGAGAGAGGACAAAGCGTAGCGAGCTCTTTGCAGTCTATCTCAGTGGAAGGGAGATGTCATTGTGTGTCAGTTCGCTCCACTAACCAGCCTGTAGCTGAAGAAGCAGATCTCTTGCTCACACTTTCTCGCTTTCCTTGCCTCCCACACCATATCCGCTTCCTTCTCTCATATCTTCTCGTCCTCGCGCGCTCTTCTGCCTGGGTTAAGGTGAGCTGAAACACTCAACAGCTCAGGGGAAAATAGAAACTAAAAGACTGAGCAGTGAAGCAGTCATCTCCAAAAAGCGGGCAGTCGATAGTGCAGCAGTGGCACTACGGGTGAGCGAGATCGCCAAATGGTGTGCGGTGCGGCCTCGAGGGCGAAGCGTGCCGCCGGCCTCCCTCAGTGTTGCGTGGAGGGCAGCGCGCAACTTCCCGAACACAGAAGGGATCAAATCTTTAAATCCCTTGGAAATGTCAAGCACATTTGATGAAATGTCAGTAGAGCTGCACACAAACACGTGCCAGCCGCACACATCGGCACGTAGGCACAACAGCATTGCAGCATGGCGTTCTAGGGCAGTCACGTCCTGTGGGTGATATCTGCCTCGACTTCCCAAATCCCAAAGGGAGAGTCACTGTATCCCTCTGGACGAATATATTCCCAATGTTGTTATTATGGAAATCCATGACATTTTTACATGAGCAAGCATCTGCTTTGCTCCTCTCTCTAATGCCAAGTAACACAGCGTTCATTCAGTTGGCTTAATTCGCTTATTTGCCTTTTCACCAGATTGCAGGAAGTATTATTTTATTAGTCCATATCCAATGCGTAAGTATTTAAATATAAGATTCACAGGACAATACAAGAGCACAAGAGCTCTAACTAAATTCTGCACTTGCAAAGATGATAATGCTCAGTTTTGATTGACGGGGCAAAAAAGATATTTAATTTGTGTTGGTTGTATTTGTATCACACTAAGAGCTGTTTTGAATACAATGGTACCTCGACTTACGAGTGACCCGACTTACGTGTTTTTCCAGATATGAACCGAATTTGTTTTTTTTTTGCCTTGAGTTCCCTCCAAAAACTGGAGTTTTGAGTGCTAAATGGTGGCAACAACCTTCCCAGCAACCAGTACATAGTGAACAATTCTTTAAAAAATAGATGCCAAGTGCTTGCTTCAAGCTGCTTCTTGCCATTCTCAGTTGAAGTTTAAAACAATGAAACCCCGAAGAAGAATACATGATTATTTAATGAAACCAAAGTCTGTTAGCTTAATGGTAACACACAATGCAAAACGCAATAAACGGGCAAGCAAAACTAACATTCATGTAGTGGTCGTTATAACCCTTTAAAATATTTATATCTCAACACAAAAAGTGCAGCAGCACATGTAGACAGACTATATAACAATACTCACAGCCATATTCTTTATCCTCTGGGAAAAGGTACTACTATTATTGCAGCTCTTCTTTGTTTATTATGAATGTATTATACTGCCCCCTGGTGGCCAAGATGCACACACCAGAAAAGCACAATGGCTATGGGCATTGAAGCATGAACCTATGATTCACAACCTTCTTTACATTCTAGTTAATTGTTATTACTGTTTTTTATGAAGCCCAATACTGTAGAGTACTATTTTTCTTATTAACATGTTACAGAATTTTTTTGTTGGTGATTTTGTGGGACAGGGTTAGATGAATGGCATGTGCATCCATTTCAATTGGTAACAGTACAACCATGGTCATCGACCTTAAACTCTGAATGCATGACACCACTGTATTTAAGCCTCTTGATAAAAGGTAGCCAAAATAATCTCTCGCTATGATGCAGTACAGTTCTGCAACACTGCAAAATTCAACCACAACAATAAATATTGTTAAAATTTACTTCATTGTATAGCTCTTGTATTGTCTCTTGATAGACAGTGTAGATGTACGAAATGGAGTGTCTGGTGGCAACTCAACCGTAAACGTTTCATGTACACTAACAGTCGCCTCCTGTGATGCACCAGCTGACATCTCGACTTGCCATTGATCTCCCCCGCACCCTTGCTGACTAACTGATCGACTTCCTCAAGTGTATTTCCTGTTTAGACCTTCGCCAGTAGATGGGTTCACCCCCGCCGGTGACACACAAAAAAACACGTGTGTCCGTCCCCGTCAATTAATGTTGCGGTTGTCGCACGGCAGATGCTGCACGGCGCTCAGCTATCGATTAGCTCGGCTCTGAAGAACATGTTTGTCCCTTGAGTGCACTAAAAGGATGTGCTTACGCCATGTAGGAAGTCAGTGCTGCAGTTTTACATCACAGCAACTACAACCATAATGATAAACAGATACCTCTTTGACAGTATAAATCAAAACGGAGAATTTTTGGTTTCAAAACGGAGAATTATTAATTTTTTTAAATTATCTATTCAGGTAATAACCATAACTGGAGGTTATCTGTTGATCTCCCTTTTTGTCTTTGTTGGGCAGTGGAAGAACTCATTAAATTCCGCTACGAGACGCAGCTCGAGAAATGTAGTCTCTCTCTTTGCCATTTGATTCACTATAGCATAGAACAGTCCATTAATAACATCTTCCATTAACCAATAAGTGGTCTGTCCACAAGTAACAGATGTTTCAAACAAATACTGTATGGCAGTGCTCAATCGCCCCCTCAATTTAATTCTCTTCGACTTTTCTTAAAGTGTGTTTTAGAGCATGTCAGGTGAGATATGGATTGGGACAGCTCAATCGAGATCATGGACTGACTTGATTGACAGGCATCAACACATAGAGACATAATCAATAGCTATCTACTAGTGTCTATTGGACCTCAAGCACTAATATTGTCTAAACCATTGAGGGCTGAAAGCTTCCTGCAGACTCCCTCTGTGGTTCAAAATCCTCCATTAGCAGCAGATTCCTGCTTGCCGATTAGAGGAGATATTGCACAACAGTGGAATCAACCTCAATTAGTACTACCTCCGTTGATATTTCTCATTTCACCTTCTGACTCTTGCACTGCATCTTACACAGCTCTCTTCCTCTGTGACTCAACATGAGTGTGCACTCATTAACACTCAATTCAGAATGAGGCTTTTAATGACGTCCCTTCATAACTGAAGCTCCCTGATCCAGTCCGTGCCGACAAAACACTCATGTTGTGCAACGTGATGCACTGTAAATAACAAGTGTGGTGGCCGAAGATGAGTCATATGAGAGCAATGGTAGCGTAGTGTGTAGCATCAAATCTTGGCATCCCAGCTCGATCTTTAAGGGCCAATATGCTGTGTTACGCTCACCATCTGTTTTGGAATGTCACAGCAATTGCTTATTTTACAGTCCCTTTTTTTATTTTTTTTTATTTGTGTCCATGGGCACTTTTAATCAAGAAAGGATACCTCAGGAATAATAATGAAAAAAGTTGTATTTTTCTGTAAAATTGATTCCTCATGTTATCTCAGGAAATGCCATTAGCAATATTTGTGTTCATATATATACTGTATATCTGTATTTATTTTATATTTACAGTATATACGTTCTGTACCTTCTGAAATATCTGAACCCTTTGGATTTCTGCATAAATTGGTCTCCAAATATAAAAAGTGGTCTGCGCTTCATCTAAGTCACAATAATAGTCTGTTTAAAGTGATACCTAACGAACAATTGTGTTTTTAATATTTTTATTGTACAAAAACATTCATAGTGCAGGGTGGAAGAAACTATGTAAACCCCTAGACTAACTTATTTTCCAAGAGCTAATCACTGTCAGCAGAGAGCCGACATTGAGTCCAGTCTATGTGGTAAGACTGGTGCTGTTAGGTAAAGCTCCCCTGCCAAATAAACAATCAATTTTCAGTTTTATATTATTGCCTGATGTGAATCTTGATTTACACAAAAGAGCTTTCAAAAACCTAGGATTACGAAGGTTAAGGATTGCCTTGCATTAAACTGGACAGGCTTACAAAGTAACTCAAAAAGCCTTCATGTTCATCAAATAATAATGAGATAATCTATGAATGGAGAAAGTTCAGCACTGTTGTTACTCTCCTTAGAAGTGGCACGGCCTATAATGCTCAATGAGGTGAAAAAGAATCATAGATTGTCAACTAAAGACTTTCGGGCACATGCATCTGTTTAAATGTAAAAAGTAAAACATTAAACAAGAATAGGTGTGATTAGAGGACACCACTGAGGAAGCCACTGCTGTCTAAACAACATTGTGTTGGAAGTTTGCAAAAGAGCACCTGGATATTCCTCGGGACTACTAGCAAACTATTCCGTGGACGGACAATACCAAAGTTTAGAAGTTTGGAAGGAACACAATGTTATGTGTTGAGAAAAGAAATCACGGCATACCCCACCATCGAAACCTCATGTGAAGCATGGTCGAGGTGGCATCGTGTGCTTATTACTTCATGGCCTGGACTCATTGATGTCATCAACGGATTTTTGCAGAAATCTGGGCAATCCGAAAAGATTACTGTATATTTTTATCAATTTGCGTTTCAGAAGGGTATGAATCTCATCAGTCTTCCGGGTCTTCCTCTGTGTTGTTGTTCGTTGTCTCTTTCTCCAGCTGGGTATTATGTTCATTTCATAAGCCCAGGATGCCTCTTTATCTTAGGCTGCTCCACACCTATTTTGCCTGTCTCCCTGCCACTCGTCAATAGAAGGAGCTCCTTTAAAGTCCCTCTTTTCTTGACAGCCACCCTCTACTTCTTCCGCTGCTGGTTACGGTCACATGGCTTCCATCTTCGATGCTATTCCCCGGTTCCTCTCAGCTGTAGAGTGGAGTAGAGCTCATCCAAACAGACTAAAGCTGCCAGAGCTGATCTTTGTCTTTGATTGCACCTGCTTTTTTACTTCTGTAACATCACAGGAGGGATACTTCTTGTGCTGAATCTGCTTCTTCTTGCTCCTCCTCTTTGTCTTTTTATAGCGTAGATGTCAGCACCTCAAATAGTTTAACCAATGTTGGGCCGGATGATAATACAGTTTAATTGCCAATTATATACAATCACTCTGTCTTATTTCATATTAAATTGCAAAATGTGTGCTTTATTTTGTCAAGATTCTTTGGGATTAAAGGGATATTGATTTGATGCCAATCCATCGACAGTCAGGGTTCCAAATCCAAAAGTCTACATTGTTTTGCTTTCTTTCCAATATGTATTTTATATTTGCTACAGAGTAGAGATTTAGTTTATAAATTAAGGTTGATGATGTGTATGTCTGTCTCTGATTTCCTGTTCCTGTTGGCTCAGTCCAGTTTGTAACTCAAACAGTTTAGTGAGCGGTAGTTCTGTAGCCCTATTAATGCTATAGTGTGAAGTTCAATAATGACATTACCATTGGAAGACACATTTATACAATATTTTCATTTTCTTAGTTTACCCACGTATTCTTCTTGGTTTTTGCACATATAAATGCCACTTTAGTCATTGTGTGGCAGTCACTACTTAAAGTTAAAACCTCTTTCTATATTTCAGGCCTGCACTGTGACAGAGGAGCCGACTAGAGCCGGCGAGGAGGCCAACATAAGGACCTCCCAACCGGGAAGGGACCTCACTCCTCATCCCGTGACCTTGGAGCCAGAGATATCCGAGCCCGTCGACCGCCCATGTTCCAGTGAGTCATGCTCTTATGAATGCCAGAGATTAAGAAAGCCTGTGGTTTATTTTTATTTCTAAAATGTTTCACTTGTGTTGGCAGTGTGTCAGCAGTTGTCACCCAAGCTGCAGGTAGCAGTTATGATGATGCATAATTGACTATAAAGGTGTCTGGGTGATGCACGCAAGTCATAATCTGGTGGCTGGTTTATTAACCGATAACTTAAATCTGATTTCATTGTGCAGGGCAATGGTTTGATGACATCATGAGCTAAGTGAAAAGTAGAGCAATAGCCTTGCTTTATATTGTAACAAGCAGAGAGAACTATAAACAGCTTGTAACTACTCATTCTTTAAAGGAAGTCATCACATGCTCACTTTCATCTGCTTAAACCGAAAAGGTATCTTCCGCTTTATCGTTCCAAATCTCATAGATTTTTATGTTGTGTTTTATAAACTACTTCGCAGTGAAAACTTTTTTTTTTTAATTTGCATCATAAATGAGTGGGGGATATCCAGTTGGACAAATGTGCTTGTCTGCAGCCATGCTTTTGTAGTTTTCGCATTCCTCTAGCTTCTGTCACAGTCTGTTTTATTTGGTTAATGCTCCAAGCTTTTTTTTTTTTGGTTTATTCCTTTACTGGAATTTCTTGAAAATGTTGTTAGAAATTTGAGGTACTGTTGAATAGAAGCTAACGGATGAGGATTTTATGCTGAAGTAGGAGCTTGGCCTATAAAAAAAAGATAACGTGACGATGTGTATGTGTACGTGGGAGTGTGCCCTGAGGGATGCCATCACTGCACTGGCTTTAGGAGCTCAGTATTTTAATGGGGAAAGTGCTGATGTTTCCTCTATTTGGTGTTCCTATACCATACTATACTATACTATACTATACTATACTATACTATACTATACTATACTATACTATACTATACCTTATCAACAGGCCTGCTTGATTCTTTTCTTCTTTTTCTTAAAATGTAAATTTTAAGTATTTCTCCACCCACTTCTCTTTATCTCGCTATTCCAACACTTTTATTTATCACTTCCCTATCTCCCTCTAGATCAACGTTCCTGCATACTCAGGCTTCGTCCCTTTTTTTCTCTCAGGCTATTTTCTGTTTAGCCATGAGGGCCCCCCGGTCGTTTACTGAAAGCACTCTTTACTACAGAGCCAGTCTAAACGCAGACAAACATACATGCAGACCCTCTATCTCAACCACAAGTTGGTCTCTGACACTTGGTTAAAGAGTCGTGACAAAGGCCGCAGCACGAACACAGACATGCACGTTGGAGTCTAGCACTCAACATGACTGTCGGTGGTCTCACGGGGCCTGAGAGCTGCGTTTTCATGAGTTATTTAAGTACTCTCCATCCCATTTGTTGTATTGTGGCTCACGTTGACATGGCATGTCCCTCTACTCTGGTGGAAAAAAGGAGGTGCTCACACACATGAACAGAGGATGGGCCCCCTCTGATGGGTTTCTAGTTTCTAGTTGTGCGCGTGTCGTATTGTGTACATCTAATTTCTGGTCACCCCTGCAATTTACACTTATGGGCCACAACACTAGGTGCACCTGCATTGATCCAAAGGGATTTATCAAAGGGCTCACGTGACATCATGCATAACGACAGATTGACTTCAGATATTTTGTGAATCATTAGAGGTGTCCATCCATCCATTCTCTGAGCCGCTTCTCCTCACTAGGGTCGCGGGCGTGCTGGAGCCTATCCCAGCTGTCATCGGGCAGGAGGCGGGGTACACCCTGAACTGGTTGCCAGCCAATCGCAGGGCACATCGAAACAAACAACCATTCGCACTCACAGTCATGCCTACGGGCAATTTAGAGTCTCCAATTAATGCATGTTTTTGGGATGTGGGAGGAAACCGGAGTGCCCGGAGAAAACCCACGCAGGCACGGGGAGAACATGCAAACTCCACACAGGCGGGGACGGGGATTGAACCCCGCACCTCAGAACTGTGAGGCTGACGCTCTAACCAGTCGGCCACCGTGCCGCCTCATTAGAGGTGTGTTTTATTTAAAAAGAAAACAGTCCAATTGTGGATTAGACAGCCTTAGTGGCTTTCTACTTTTGAATTTCCACTTTATTCATGTTTGTGTGTCCTTCCATGTGTTTGTCACTGCATTACACATACTACAGATGTAATTGTCACAAGATGAGGCTTTCAGTGTATTGTGATGACAACATCACAGCTGGACTTGGCAGTGTTTCTACTCTGGCTGCTGGCCAGTTCAATACAATTGCAATTACCCACCGTGGGCGTGTGGAGCGCCACCACTGGGTGCCGGTTGGGGGCGTCCTTCACGATATTTGGGATTTGCTTTTTGGAGGAGGACTGCAGTTCCGTTATCAGAGATTACCACAGTGTCTTAGTCATGTCACATGGGCTCCATTGAGAAACTGTTACAGGGAAAGCCTTCTGGTTGACATGAGAATGATGACTGGGCAGGCGAGAGGGTGACAAGTGACAACCACTGGGGGCATGAGGAGGGACGACACTGCTTGCACACACCCCTTCTGCTACTTTGCTATTATTCTCTTGTGTCCCACCCACAGTGGGAAACGGGGTGAGCCTCCTAAAAGACTTGTCAAGCTTGTCACAGCTCCCACAAAGCCGATAAAAAGTGTGTGTACATAGAGCCAGAACCTTGGCGAGGTGCCACCTCGCTGTCCTCTTTTTACCACCAAGCAAGGTTGAGGTTAAGCTCAGTAGTCATCATAAGTCACAGTTGGGGTGGCAGGAACCTCCAAAATCCTCACTCTGATTTTTCTTTTAATATCAAGGCCAGGAGTCCATTTAGTTCCACTGTAGAACTTTTTTTTTTTTTTTTTTTTTTTTTTTTTTAATGTTGTAAAATATTATCACCTACAAGTCTGTCACCAAAAATCTACCGTTACTGGTGTAACATCATAGCGGTGCAACAAAGTGTAACTCCCCAAAGAATTAAACAAAACCAATCTCAGTGTCAGTCTTGAATTTTAGTACGCAGATATAGTATGCGAAAGTTCAGTTGCATTTAACCTTTAAGGACTTTTTGTTTTAAAACATTTATTTGTTTCAGTTATTATGTGTAATACTATTTGAATTGAGACATTATTTTAATCACTGTTTATTTATTTCCCTATATTTAAGTGAATTGTTAGTGTCCAAGCTTTGAACTTGTAATATCATGTATATATTACAATAATATTCAATAAAAAATGTTCGTAATAAAAGCTCTGTCTTGGATTTGATACATTTAGGCCTACTACACTACTGTCATCTAATGTTGGTCTCGAGGGTGGTGCGTGGAGAGCTAAGTACTTTTTCTAAAAAGTTTGAGAACCACTGCTATGTAAGATGATCAATTGCAGGGGCAATTGTGCATGTATAAATGTATCGTCACCTTCTTGCATTTTTAGATGTTTGTCACAGTCATAACGGCCCTTTTAAGGAAACCCTAATTACGATGCGACCTATGACGAAAATGGGTTTGAAACACCTGGGCGACATGAGCTTGCTACATTTCATCAACAGAGTTACAGCTATCAGCATATTTATCTTCACATGCTCTCTATTTTTGTCATGCAGAATAGCATGCATTAATGTAAGATGGGATATGGATGGGATGATGTATTCGGGTTTTTAAAATGTTTCGTGTACATATGACAACATTGGTTCTTAGACCAAGTAGGGCATCAACCTTGGCTTTGTAATACATCGCCAAAGGCGTGATTTGCTTCATGTTCACGGCACCTCAATAATAGAGACTGCAATTTGTGGGGAGGGAAAAATTGCCATTTTCCTTGTGACTGGAAAAGTCCAACTGAAACTCACATTTCAATCCTTTTCTATTTTGACATAATGAAACCCTGAATTTGCAGCATGCCTATGAATGGTTCCATGACATCTTTTCTTCAGGGGGCTCTGGATCAGCCACAGACGCCTGTTTTTTTAGCCATAGTTTTCGTCTAATTCCGTGGTGATCACAGGATTTTTTTGGGAGAATCAGAGGCCTGTTCTTCAGAGTGGCGCCAGTTCTGGCGGACATTGGGTGCTGGGGGGTGTGGGGGAGGGATTAGTCAGGAGACAGTGGGTTTGGCACTGTGCCACAGTTATTAGCCACTCTCAGGGTGGGCACGAGGTTATGGCTTCACTCAATCGTTGACTCTGTGTGTGTGTGTGTGTGTGTGTGTTTAAAGTGTTTGTTTGTCAGCATGTGAGTCAACCTCCTCTGGTCACACTGACCTCATTGTGCAGTGACTCCTGCTTGATTTGTCCACTCTCCAACACATTCCTCTCTCCAACAAGCTGACAAACAGACCATTCGCCCTCCTCACTTTCAGCACGCCAACCCCCCTCACTCTCCTCTTTCCTGCGGATGGATTTGATTTAGTGACTGTGGTTTTCCATCCACAGCCTGGGAGCCAGCAGCAGCAGATTTAAGGAGAGACCTATAGATTCACAGCCAGCAGAGCGCGTCATTGCTTGGCTCAAGCTCATCAGCAAATACATCAGCAGGACAAAGCACTAATAGATGTGAACCGCCACCATTTAGGAAGTAATGAACCTCTCTTCATTTCATCTCCTTGATTATTTTCTCCTCATGGCCTGCATAAATTTCGCCAAACAATGACAGTAAATGAATTAAAACAGAACCAGAATTCAGCTGTTTAACTCAGTGAATATTTAATATATACGCACACAAAGGGTTTAGCAGACTATATATGTTGGCTTTGCCACTCAGCGCGAGGTCACGGCCCAGTGTTGAGCAGTGAGATCAGGTTCTCGCAGCAAACCTGAGATGACCACTTAGCAAAGACCTCTAGACGCTCAACTTTGACCTCACAGGCACAAGGAAACAGGTGTTCCAGCAGGATTAGACCCGTCCGCCTGCAAACTCGGCCTTGCTTTTTGTCGTCTTATTTACAGCTGCTAAGAGTCAGACCAATAAGGATTGAAGGATACGATCCATAATAGTGTCCAAGAATAAAAATATGTTGTGTTAAAAGATATATAGTATTCTTTACCTCTGCCAAGTGTGAAAATGAGAAGGGGCTTATATTGGACACCTTTTACGCAGAAGCTACACATCCGAATTCCACAAAACTTTGTAGAAGTGTGACACATATTTTAGAGCCAATCCAGATAAAAATCCCCATTCAGTCATGATGGAACTACCCGGAATGCAAACAGTGGACACCTGTTCGTCTAATATCTTGCATCATTCTGCTCATGTCATCTCACACCATCCTTTCTGTACAACAAACATATTATTCGTATTATAGGTTTATGTTGAGTTTAATTACACGATTTTATGTTGAGTTAACTAGCTGATAGCGCAACTGAGAATAGCCATTCATTGGAATCTACTACCTCGTTCTTGTCAGTGAGCACATTGCTGATTGCAGAGATTGGCAGTCGCAACAATGTGCTCAGACAAACAAGAACAAATGCAGCATTTGCTGCCTTTGAGAGGTCTCATTTCACCCCCAAAAAGTTATTTTCTATTGAACTTCAAAGTCATTGTTTTAAGTAGGTGTTATGCTGTTAGAGCTGCATCTTGTCAAGCTCCCGTACTTTAACATTTTTTATTATTTTTTTAATATAAACCAACTGCAAGTACACAATGTACATGCAAACAGCGAAATATTTGCACTTGCTGAGAGGATGGACATTTTTGGCTAATGTTAGCATTTAATGAGCACATGGGGGACCTTCACTTAGCAACATGATTCTGTTAGCAAGCTGACTGTGTACTTTTTGGCAAATATATTTGGAATTTCTGAAATGACAGAGTGGGTATGTAATTTCAGCCACGGCCATCTGTAGACAAAGAAAATTACAAAACACAAGTGTAAATATTTATTCTGCAACTGTCTTTCAGCCTCCACGGAAAAAAAGAATGTTGCTGGAAACGAAGGGTTTCATAGGGGCAGTTACCCCACAATGACAGGGTGAACAGCAATTTCAGGGACGTCCTATGATTGTGAAAATAGAATACACATGATCAAAATGATTTGTTTGCTCCAATAACATGCCGAGGGCAATGTAAAACATCTTTTTACTTTGTGTCATTTAACAACTTATGATACACTGCAGTTAGCAGAGCAGTGTGTGCGACATGCCAAAATCACGTACATCCGGTGGGGAAAAAAATGGTATGATACGTATCATTGCAGAAATGTTTGGCCGCTTATAATAAGACCTCAGTTTTCTTATTCTTCTGCATTTTCATGAGTGAATCTGACGAGAACACCAAAGGCGCTTTATAGTAATATTAACCCATTCCACAATTTCTTTGTTCTAGAATTCAGTTTTTTTTTTTTAATGCTATTCTAACATGAAGTTGCCCTGTGCCTTTAGATGCATGGCTGAAATGTATTATTTTTTTATGACAAATTGATCTTGAGATCCCAAAATCGGTCGTCAAATAAATAGTACATGATTAAGCTTTTTTTGCCCCCCTTCCTCCCTTTTGTTGCTTTCCTCCAAACCCTGCAATGTCAATTATCCCTTCCACGGATTCTCCCTCCCCCTCCTCCATCCTTCTCTCTTCTCCTCTGTCGGCTGTGGCTAAGTGCTTTTTGCTGTCTCTCTGCAGGTGGCACTGTAATAAAGCCTGTCAGGAGAAGGGACTGGTCGTACTGTCATATGCTCTTGTTAACTCCCTACACCCCCCCACCACATCCCTCCTTCCCATCCTCCCCGATCACCAGCACTATTGCACTCTTATTCTCAGCTTTCATTTTCCCTTATTTGCTTTTTTCTTGCCTGTCTTGCTCTTCAAATCAAAATGGGTGGTTTCATCTCTCATATCGTCCTGCTCCCCTGATTTCCTTAAGAGCTGGAACAAGAAGCCCCCTGCGACTTCACAACCTATATCTTTCGTTCCAGTGGATTTTAAAAAGCACCAATATATTAGGTAATTGAGATCAGCGACTTCCTAATGTGGACTCTACACTGGTTTGTAACGGTGAAAATAGCGTCTCTATTGTTGCCATGGCAACCCTGGATCAGCCGCTTTAATGGCCTGAGATACTGGTGGACCAGCCAGTACACGTCATGTTTTGTGAGCTCAGAGATGTGTGTAGTGTTAATCCAAACTTTGCTGCACACCAAAATTATCACCGCCCCCCCCCCCCCCCCCCCAAGACAAGATAACACAGATTAGTTTTTGTCAGTTTTAGCCTTCATAAATTAGTAAACAGCTCCAAATGCATGTGGTATTCGCATTTACCTCAGTCGCTTAAACTTGAATTAAACTTTCTGCCTGAAGGGGGAGGCCTGGAGCAAATCCAGTCTCTTCTGCTAACTAACATGCATCTAGCAGGATTCACGCATCAATTACTTAGGTCTCTGTTTTCATTTTGTCTTAAGTGTGATCACAGTATGTGGGCTGATGAACACATGTAGGCATGAATGCATGTTTGTGTGTGTGCTGTGCAGTCTCCAAAAGAGCACCGGCATCTTATTTGCAGCAACCACATGATGGCAACACTGAGCCCCGTCTTGAGAGAAACCTTGCAGCTCCCTATTCTTCGCGGTACACTGTTAGACACACACGCACACACACAAGGTGATAGTGTGCTTTTAATAATTTAGTCGTGGCCATGTTAACGGCTGACAGAGAACATGGCCTTTCTACTCTGCTGGTAGATCACTGGTGCTTGATTCTTTTTCACTCTCACTCTTTCTTCCCACCTGTTCCCTTTTTTATTGTTTATTTAGTGTTATAGTCTAATTAATGTAGTACAATCCCTAGAATCAGAATTAAAGGATCATATTAGGAAAACTGTTATTGTAAGTACAGTGGTGCCTTGATATATGAGTCACTCGACTTCAACTCAACTCACTTCACAACAAGCAGCAGTTTGGCAATTCTTAAAACAAACATAACCCAAAAGTTGTATATTTATTTGCCCAGTTGAGCTTTGCTGTCAAACTAAACATAAAATAAAGAGAAATACACGTGTATTTCAAACAACAACTAACAAAACATGCAAAACGCCATAGACGGGCTAACAAATAGCATCGGTGTCAAAGTGTCATCACCCTTTAAGCAAGGGATATTTGAACAGAAACAGTGGAGCAACACGTAGAAAGACAATATAACAATACTCACAGGCATATCGCTGGCTCTGGGGGGACTGTTCACATCTGCAAAACCATCACTTCTCTGGAAAACAAAACAAGACAAAAAAAACGGCATGTTTGTTCAGCCATTCACATTGCATCGTCAAAGACAGCAATCCATTTTCTAGACTTCAGATGGGTCAATAATTCGTCACAACAACAGACCCATGTGTGGTTAATTTGTGAAAAATATGAAATTGAGCCACTTTTTTTTTTTTTTTACCACCCAACAGTAATGATAAATTCTTTATCCTTTGCGAAAAAAGACTAATGTTTCTGTAGCTTACTATATCAGTTGTGAGGCACTTCTTCGTGTATGTCAAGGTGCACACACAAGAAGGAGCAGCACAATGTCCATTGAATTAAAGCAAAATAGTGTGACAAAAACTGTTTAATTCGTTACATTCTATTTAATTACCGTTTTTTTTTCATAAACTACATTAAAGCGTGATACTTATTAAAAAACACAATTTGTTGTTTTCTGGGGTGAAGACTGGAACGGATAAAGTGCATTTTCCTTCATTTCATTAGGGAAAAGAATGAAAACGAACAGATTTTTATACATCGCTTCATTAAAAACCACAAAACCATTTTTTAGAGGTGTTAGATACCTGCTTTGATTACACTTTTCTACTATTTCCAGTCACACAAAGGCTAATATCGATTTCATCTTTTGTGTTTTGTGAGCAGATATGTTGTGCCTGTTTTAACTTGAGGGAAACAATTTTGGAGTTTGGCCTTCAAATTCATTCCATTCTGCATTTCAGTTTTTTGTTTTTTTTAATTTTATTTTTTTACCTAAACTACTTTGTACTCCACACTTATGTCACCATTCTCTTGGGGGGGAAAAAAACAACTGCCACTGAAAATAAATGCATGTCATTCTGCTTAAGCACAAACACTATTATTGCTGAAACTGTGGCACTGGGATTCAGGAAGTGTGTGTGAGTGTGTTTTGTGTGTGTGACGTGGGTGAAAAATAATATGACCCTAACACTAATCCAATCACATCCACTAAGCAAATTATGGCTCCAGCGCACCCTGTTTCTCGCTTTTCATTTCCCTCTCTCTCAGTTGCGCCATGAGGCTGTTTCATGTGGTCTACGTGGTTTTCAGCTTGTGCAGGCTCTGTGTGTTTTTCTGGGCTTTGCCTCACTTCAACAATTCCCCCGCCTTCCTCCTCTATGATAAAATCAGTATGAGTGCGTGTGCGGCCATAGGAGCCTGGCGTTGCAATCTGGCCAGGCTCAGGCAGGCTCAGGGCGGATTGAAAGTAACGCGTCCGGCGTGCGACGCCCCCTAGTTGGGACTCTGAACCAGCCTCTCTGGCTCCAGGCAGGCTGGTTGGAGTCCAGCACGGCGTGGAGAGGCGGTGCTTCATCTACCTCCCATGAGCCCCCACGCTCCCCCCCCCACTCCAACTCTCCTTGTGTCTGTCACTTCAAAGAGCTCCTCATTTCTACGTTGCTTTTTTTCTTCTTCTTACCTCCGCTGTTGCCACCGCTTTCAATTTTCTGCATTTCTTCCGCCCCTCCTAGGTGTTTCTCGCATCCCGCTCTCTCACACAAACACTTGCACAGCCCTTGAATACGGGGTCACGATCGAGGCGTACCGTTAATTAGCCGCCAGTGGTTGTTATAGCAATATGATGATAAGGTGTAATTAATTAGGTGGCGTGTGCACAGTGGGAGAGAAAAGAGGCGGAGTGAGAGGAGAGAAATACATGGCTATTAGGCCTTCTTTTATCCACCAAGCTCCTAATGAGAAAAAATGAGACACTCCCAAGCCGGGAAAAAAGCATTTTGTCCTTTTACATGTTCTCTCTGCCTCTCCTCGGCTCGTTGTTCTGTCACCGCCTTGATTCTGTTTCATCTGCCTATCTCATCCGAGCTCTTGCTGGTGGGGTGCCGGTGAGTTGGACCTACTCGACAATTGTATTTCCTTTATGAGCGTACAGCCTCTGGGACACACTCATGCATATGTTGCTGACAGCGACAGTATCCAAAGCTCAGATAGCATAGCAAAGTTTTTTTTTTTTTTTTTTTTTAAACCTGATTTAAATGCAATCCTGTTTTTAATTGGAGCTTCTCTGCTTCCATGCCGCTTTGTTCAGGAGAAAATAACAAGGATTTGAAGAGAGGAAAAGACAAGAGGTGCACAAGCGCTCCGCTGTATTGATCCTCTCAGCAACTCCTCGACAGCTCTGCATGTCAACAACCGTGTACGTTTTGTGTGTCAAAGGCTCGACCACGGTGCAATGCGTCTGTTTACCACCCCGGCGGAGAATCTCAACTGTTGTCGACCTTTCCACTCCTAACCACTTCATGCATATTTAAATGTGCACAACCAAGATACTCCCGTTTGACTAACGCTGGGATGAACTAGTGTAGTATAGCAGCACACATGCAACATTTATATCGCATATAAAGTCACTGGATACTTTAGAGCTTTATTACAAAAACTTTCTTTTAAAAGATAATGACGATCAGTTTTGATCAACATTGTCAAAGAGGTATGAATTACCATACACCAAGGCGATAATATACGGGTCACGTGTTTCTCTTGATTCTATGATTAGACAAAGCTACTTCGTTGAGTTTGAAAAAAAAAATTTCAAGATTGTGAAAGGTCACAAAAGATGGGTAACATTTAATTGGCATTTAATTTGTAATGTGTGTTTCTCCCACCAGAAGGACTTGAGTTGAGAAACATTTCTCAGTTCAACAATTCATTTTGGAATAAGCATATTTTTTTAAAATTTGCAAGTTTACCAATTTATTTTCTTTTATGGCCTTGATGGGGGTCTGCGAACTACTGACTGCCGTAGATGTTAGCAGGATTACTCACAAACGATCCATCCATCCATCCATCCATCCATTTTCTTTACCGCTTATCCTCACTAGGGTCGCGGGCTGCTGGGGCCTATCCCAGCTACACCCTGAACCGGTCACCAGCCAATCGCAGGGCACATAGAAACAAACAACCATTCGTGCACACATTCACACCTACGGGCAATTTATAGTCTTCAAATAAACTACCATGCATGTTTCTGGGATGTGGAAGGAAACCGGAGTGCCCGGAGAAAACCCACCCAGGCACGGGGTGAACATGCAAACTCCACAAACTAATTAAACAATTTCCACATGGATGAAGGTGGTCTTGTTTGCAAAAGATTTTGTGAGTAATGCATGAATCACAACCCTTTTATAGGGCAAGAAGCTTTGTTAACTTAAAACCTCAGTCAATATGGATGCTACGTGTCTCACTATAGCGCTTTAGAACCATGTCATGTCTCTCAGCTAACAAAACGAAGAATGTTAATAACGATGAAACCTTTATATGTGTGTGTAGTAATTAAAATATGTGGAATACAAATGGATTTCCAAGTGCCCTATAAAGGTGTCAAAAAAAGCTAATTATTTTGCAATCGATTACTTGTATTGAATCTCAATATTATATAGGTGTACCTGTACAGTAAGGTTATATGTTCGTGCAGACAGGCAGCTACTGTGGATATACAAATCTCTACACACCCTTGTTCAAATGCCAGTTTCTGTTATCTAAGAATATATGTTTTGCAATTGTGGCCAAAAAGAAGGTTTAAAATTTTTGCAAAAACACACTTGAAATCTCCCAAATGCATGTGGGAAAATCTGTTATTGTTAGATTGAACCAAGGTTGAACTTTTGGGCCATAATTATAAAAAGTATCTTTGGTGCGAACACAACTCTGCGTATCCCCAAAAGAAGAAAATATCTTCAGAGAAGGCATTGACCTTTATTTGCCGTTGATCTGAGGCACTTATTACTCTCGGTCGCAATAATGATGGAACAAGTTTTGAAATGATTTATCTTGGTGTCATTTTTTTATATCACAAAAACCTGGCGTTTCAACAGGGGTGTGTAGACTTTTTATATCCGCACACACGCACGCACGCACACACACACACAAACAAGCACACCAAACAGGCCATGTCACACAAATGCTGTAGATCCATATCTCGTTTCTTTACAACCCCCTGCCATCATGTTAACAACCCGCTTTTCTTCCCACGATCCTCCCTCCCTCACACACACACAACTTGAAGTCTCTCATCCACTTCAACTATCATTTCGCTTCACGAGGTGTGCTAAGAGAAGCCTGTGAGGTGGGCCGCCACTCCCTTCCTCCTTCCCTCCCCTTCATGGAAGATATTGATACGGTCCACAAGTCGGACGTGCCTCTCTCTGCTTCCTGGAAATTGACGGCAGGAGGAGAAAGTGAGGAGTCTGTCGGGTACTTCTAATCTGCGTACATATTGGCGTCTGTGTTTGTATAAGACGAGGCCTCTGCGAGTGTGCCCCGCATGCAAAAGGGCGCATTAACGGGAGGTGGTTTGGTAGGTTAAGCAAAGGAGAACCGTGCTAATTGAGGGAGTACAGAGAGTCAGAGATGTGGACTGATGGGGACTAAGGCTCTGTTTATGAGCACTGTGTGTGATACTGTTACTATAAACAGGAGGTCAGATGACGAGTGGATCTTTATAAGGTCTTTCTCGCCAAGTCAGCGTGTCGAAAAAGAACTCGTCATTAGCCTGCGTGTGACTGCGGTTTGTGTTGTGTAGTTGCACTCAGAGACTTCACACTAGGCAGTGTTGCACTTTGTGTTTTGTTTTACAGTGGCGCCTTGACTCACAAGTTCAATTTGTTCCGCGACCACGCTTGTTACTCCGAACACATATGCATCTCAAATCATCTTCCCCCATTCTAATGAACGGAAATTCCATTAGTTCGAACCAGCCCTACATTGTGCTCCTTCTGGTATGCGTGACCTCGCCACCAAGGGACGTTGTAATACAGTCATGAAGACACGTGAAGGAGAGTTTCACAACTGACTCAGTAAGCTGCAGTAATATTAGTCTTTTTTTCCCCACAGACAATAAAGAATATATGCCTGTAAGGATTGGTATATTGGCTGTCTACATGTGTTACTACACCGTTAGTGTTCAAATATCCGATGCTTTTAAAGGGTTATGACACCGCCAGTATAGATGCCATACCGATGCTGTTTTGCATTTTGTGTTAGCATTAAGCAAGCAGCATTCCCAAGGCAAAGTTGTGTGGTTGTTTTAAATGAGCAATGTGTAATTCTCATTATTTTAAGTTTAGTTTGACAGTCAAGTTCAATTGGGAGTGGCAATAAACAGCTTAAAGCGTCTTTTTTCTTTTTAAAGAATTCTTCGCTGTCTGCCGAACTGCTGCTTGTTGTGCTGTGAGTTAAATTTGCTGCCCCCATTTAGCGCTCGTATCTTGAATTTCTGCTCGTAGGTCAAAGGAAAAATATCAGCCGAGCGATGGCTCATGTCTCGAAAAACTAAGTCAGGTCACTCGTAATTCAAGGCACAGCTGTATCAGTAACAAAAACACGAAGCGACGTCCGCAAATGTTTAGATATTTGTCACCTGTAAAATGAGGCCAGTGAACTTCTACTAGCTAGGTTCTTCATAGATGCTACATAAGCTGAACAAATTTCAGTGGGATCTGATATCAAGTTTCCATGTCTGGGCGCTTGTTGCAAACCATAATTCATAGGGTTCTGTTTGAATGACAGAGCACAAAGACAATAAGGATTATAAAATATGTGTATGTGTAGACATTAACTTTACAATCACTGCTCTGTATTAAATATGAAATTCATATCATCAAGAAAAACAGAAAGGATGCCTCTGAGGAGACTAATAGAACATGTGTGGTAAAACTACACAGCAACTACTGTACAAACATAGATCCAATTTTTGTATCACTCTGTTTTAGTGCATTAGCATACTGTGTGTTACTACCTAGAGGCGGTGAGACTAATCTCACTTGAAGAAGTCACCTTCACTTGTCAAAGTTGAATCACGTGACCATGCATCACAAATAATTGTCTCCTCACATGTGTCTTAAGTGGTGTGATTAGTCAACTTGTTTGCTGTGTGAATTGTCTGTTTTGCATATTTGTCTGCTTCTTGTGTTTGCACGCTCCTTCCGCCGCCTGCTTCCCCCCACCCCCCACCCCCTTCTATTCCTGGGGATAAAGAAAAGGTTTGTTTGATTAATTAATGCTGTTAGACATGAATGTAAATGATCAAAGGAGAGCATTTGCATTTGGTGTTTAATTATTCATGAGCTGCAAACGCTCATGAATTAGGACACCTGTGAGGGTCTTCTCCTCACGAGCTCATGTGCATATGCACGAGGCATCATGGGATGTAACCCGGTGTGTTTAACCGGCCCGGCTCATCACCCTGTGCGTGCGTGCGTGTGTATGTGTGTGTGTGTGTGTGCGTGTGTGTGTGTGTGCGTGCGCATGTGTTTGTGCGCTGGCAGGCATGCGGGTCACGGCAGGTTCACGTGGGTATTATTGGGTTATGTCGCCCCTCTCACTTGGGTTCAGTATTGTGATTAGGTTACGGCGTAGCGCTAGGCTCATACTGTCAACTCGACTGTATGATTCATCTCCATGGAGACGAAAAAAAAGCTCTGATCCAATTAACCCCGCCCCTGCCATCTCTCGACCCGAGGGCTGCACTGGTGGCGTGAATAAAGAGTACGTTAGGACGTAAAGATGTTTAAAGCGGAAAAAGGTGGCAACGTGCAAACAATGGAGCTCTTGCCAAAAGCAGGTATTTTTCTCCCTTCATCTCCTCCCCGCCCCATCTTCAGCAGCATCCGATGGCAGCGCAAATGGGCCCTTGTTGCCATGGATATGAGCAATGGTTCCGCACGATGGGGCTCAGTGATAAATAGTGGGATGTGAAGGAAGTTAATAATTTATCCCGCGGAGGGAGTGACTGTTCTGGGGAGCGTTACCGAGCATAATGGGTTAAGTGCAGCGTTTGCTGTGTGCCAAGCAGCCGACTCGGAGGAGGTAATATATAAAAAATGAATAAAGGATGAGCTCCCTGCTGGGATGGAATTGTCAGGGGAGGGTGTTGTTTTGCGTGTATGTGGTGGGGGGGAAGGCTTTGTCGTTTCGGGAATCATTGGATCGGCAGGTAAAGGAGAATCGCAAACTAATAGAGCCTCCCCCAGGCTTTCGTTCATGCTCCACTTTCACTCGACAAGCAAAACAGCTCCATATGCTGCGTTCGTTTAAGCACGTGAAGGTACTGTGTCACAAAGGTGGAGGCCATCGTTAATCACTGACACTCACGAAATAGAGTTTTTATTTTCAAATAACCCTTTAATTTCCTGTTTGGCTCCTTCAAAGTGCCCTGGAGACATTTTCGAAGAGTACAAAAAAAGGGTGCGCAGATTCACCCTCACTGCCAAGAGCACGGACACAACACCTGCTTTGTGTCTTCTTAGCAATTCATGAGGTGCTACACTCCCAAACGCTCCTCCCTTTTTATCCATCTGATGCCGGAGGTCATATGAGGGTCACCGTATTGTGTTAATCCTCTGGAACATATCAGATCAGCTTGATTTCATTATTGTGCCTCTGATGCCCTACATGTACTCCTGTGGGGGAAGGAGGGGCTCAAAACTACTTGCAATGATCCTCTCAGAGCCATGTGAGGAAATAAGATGAAGTGAATTACCTGCAGCGGAGCCGGAACCTTTTGTGTCGGACACTCGCTGCATCCGAGTGAGGATTTGGAGCAGAACGAGCTTGTGTTAAAGCACATCAATACACTGTACTGCCTCCCACTGTCTTTTTTGAAGGGATTTTCAATCTACAGTATATGTCTGGTTTAGATGGGTTTATGCTCCTAAAGCGTAATATATGTCTGTCTTCTGGTTCCTTTTCATTTAGTCTCTTCCTGCTTGTGGCTGATAAGTGATGCAGATAGCCATGATGGATGACTAGTGCCCAGCACGCACAGGCCTCAGTGTTTATTGTGTGGGTGTCAGCACTCTCCTTTTACATCGTGTGTGTCCTCTAGTATTTTGTGACCTCTCAAGGCAGAGGGCCTTGAGGTGACGACACACATATGCGTCTGGAGGAAGCAAGTATACTGATTAAAGGGGGTTTATGATCGTCTGATGCGTCGTTTTGCAGGTGCAATCACCATATACTTTAATTAAAAATCAGGAAAACAGGTTCCATACTTATGAATTGTAACCACTACCAGAAATTATTGTAGAAATCTTAACCACATGAGCATTACAGAGATATTATATATTAAATAAAACAACACCATCCATGAGCACAGAGACTTCAAGATAATGGAAGAAGTTTTTTATTATTATTTTCTTTGCTTTCTTGCCCAGTTATCCTATTTCAACGGCAGAAGGGCTTTTGCCTCACTCCACAACCATACAATGTTGTGTGGAGATTCTGACGGTATGATAACCGTGAGCAAAAATATTGCAGTTTCACGGTATTGCAATTACAGCTCTAAAAAAAAAAAAAAAAATCTAAATTTGAAATGTTTGGGGTACTTAACCTTTTTTTCCCCCATTGAACATGCGCCTTAAAAATTAGATTTTTCGAAATGAAAATAAAACATAGTACAACAGTAAAAATATTCTCAGAATAGATGAATGAATTGCTAATCAGTGCTCTTCTTTGCATTGTGAAGTGACATCAGAGCGGAAACAAACAGATGTTAGGCATGCTAGTTAGCTAGTTATTTGTTTCGGTAGCAAGTCTTCAGTATTTATTTCACTAATTGTTGACACGCTATCTCTTGTAGTAGGTTGCAAATATTAGTTTAAGCGGTTTTGAAATCCTAACTTTTTAAAACCTTGAAACCGGTAACTGGCCCATGCTGAATCATTTGTCCTTTTAATGTATAATATGTCAAACTATTTCCATGAGGTATTGACACGTACCTACATGTTGGTCTGCACATTTAACCCAACATACATGCTAACTTAGTCCCTAGTTAAATATATGCATTTGCATGATTAAATGGGATTTTTAATGAACAGTTCGAAGATTATAAAGACTAAGCATCCTTTATTTCACTGAAAGTCGAGCATGAGTGGAGCTATACACACACAGTCACATGGAGTGAATTGGAGTAATGACCAAAACATGCAGAAACAAGTCATACCACTTAGCTCCACTTAGCTAGCAGGAGTTTAGGCTATGCACTAAATGCACTTACGCCATTTGCTCTGGATCATTTAGATGGGACCCTTCATCTTTTTTTATGGGCTCTCATTGTTAGCAACGCTTAGTGGGGTTGCGCAGGTACAACTACAGTGAGTTTTGACAGGATCATGCACATAAAACACACACAAACACAACCTGGAGTCACAACCCTTCATTTCTTTTTGTGGCACCCTGAGTGACAACTTAATCAAACCCCCACCCTGTTGTACACATGGGGGCACACACACACACACACAAACCTGCGCCCGCATGCGGCCCTCCCCAGGTTGCCTTTTGTTCCTCGCATCTGTTTCCCTCTGTGATTAATTGCAATTAGCGAGAGGTTTGAAGGCCTGTGGAAGAACACAGCGAGAGGAAGAGCGAGGAGATTAATGAGGGGAGTCATTCGCGGGAGAGGGAGGGGATAGAGAGAGAACAGCGAGGAAAGAGAGAGGTTGGACAGATGACATGGTAATAAGGGAGGGACTGAGAGGGGAGGAGGAGAAAGGAGGGATGCTCGGATGCTAATGACATAAGAGATGGGAAGAGCGCAGGAGCGTGACATGGAGCTAAAGTGGGACAGGAGAGAGAGTTGGTTGTCAAAGCGCAGGCCACAGAGCGACACCACAGGGGACTGATTAAATATGGAAATTATAATTGCTAATTGACCTTTATTAATCAGAGCGGCGGAAGGGGGTGTGTTTTGTGGCTGCTCGTGGGTGTCCGCGGCACTGCGAGCGTACTTGACTGAGCGTTGTGTATGTGCCGCGACTGATCCCCTCGTGCCTCTCCCTCTCGTCTCAAAGAGCTCTCGCATGTTTAAATACAGCGTAACCGGTGAGGCAGCGAGAAGACACGCAAAATGAGAATGTGAATGTGTGACTGAGAACTAAACAGGGTCAATGTAGAGCCGTTTGGGATTGCCAGATGTGCATGCATGCGAGCAACATTTCCCTCTTTGTGTCTTTATGGTAGGGTTGTAACGATACACCAACGTTAAAATTTGATTCATATTGAACCACGGTTCAATAGACGATTCAATTTTTTACAAATTAATTAAATCGAAATATTTTTTTCATAAGTATTATTTTTATAATAATATTGCATCATAATAAATCAATGAATTATTAATATAATAAATACATTTGTCAGAGTGGATTGTGCCTGTGTTTTTCCCCCCGTTCCCCACTTAAATTAGTTTTGGGATGGTGTCTTTGAAGATGCATTAATATCTGGGGCGGGACTTGGGGAAGTTTTTTAAAGCACTCAAGGCAAATAGTCTGGAACATGTCGGCTACGCGATTTCCATCTCTGTTCTCAGCCGGGTTACTGAAATGCTCCCATATTTCTGTATACTTACTTTCCAAATGAGCTTGTAAGGTCTGCAATTTCAGTGTCACTAGTCGTACAAGCTATCTTTCCTGCGCTATGCTCTCCACACTTAACAGAATTAGCATTAGCGGTAGCCACAGTTTTGCTCAATCCAGTCAGATGACCATCACTTGAAAAAGTAGTCACATGACAACAATTGGAGTTAGTTATTACTGTATTAGCAAAGCAAAGCAAATTTATTTATACTGCGCATTTCATACACAAGGTAACAATGTGCTTTACATGAGTAAAAACATTTAAAACCAAAGACAAAAACAGCGTATAAACATTTAAAACAAAGAGGGGAAAAAAGTACAATTAAAACAGCGTACCATGCAAGAATTATCATTTAAAAGGGGAAATGTTTTTAATCCTTATCTTAAAAAACATTCACACTTGGGAGTGACGTTTCCATGTTTGCTTTGGACTCTATGCTAGTTGACCTGAGTCTGTAGATCTCAGAGCCCTACTGGGTTTATATCCCATTAGCATTTCTTTCATGTATTCAGGACCTAAACCATTTCGTGATTTATAGACCAGTAGCAGAACTTAAAAAATCTATTCTAAAGATGACTGTGAGCCAGTGTAGAGGCTTCTTTGCTCTGGTCAGAACCTGAGCTGCAGCATTCTGAATGAACTGAATGAGCTTTTGGGGGAGACCAGTCAGAAGACCATTACAATAGTCAAGTCTACTTTAGATAAAGGCATGGATGAGCTTATCCTGGTATGCTTGGCACATGCAAACCTTCACTCTGGATATGTTCTTCAGCTGGTAGAAGGCTGTTTTAGTAATTGATTTGATATGACTATTGAAACTCAGATCGGAATCTATCAGTACACCAAGGTTTCGGACGGTATTAGTGAAACCCTGACACAGTCTTTGTATCCAGAGCCTGTAGCCTGTTGTTTTTCTGCCTCCACTAAGGTTCATTTTGTCCTGCTGTCAGAATAAAGTCAAAGCTATAATCACACAAACACAGGCACTCACATGAACGTCAGTCTTGCAACCAGATCACACAGATTTGATTAGAAACCTCCTAAATTCATTAACACAATGTGATTTGGCCAGCCGTCATTAGGGCAGCATGTAAACTGATCTGAAGTGGTTTGATTTGGTTTTAGTTTGTTAAATTCAGATTCATGCTTCATAAGCTTGGCAGGTCTAAGTGAACCATTAACCACAAATGTCACTGGAATTTATACCTATCCCCAGTATAAACAGACAGTCCCATGTAAATCTGCCCTTACTACAGTGTCTTTAAATCATTTTAGCGCCCCAACACAACCCCCCCCCCCCCCCCCCCCCCCCCCCCCCGCCCCCCCACAACCAAATAATCGCCTCCCTTCTGTCAGGGCCCAACGGGACACGAGGCCTCAACGGGACAATTGTTGCAGGGTCCAGAGGTGATTGTAAGGTCAAGCATCAGAGGGGATGAGATAGGACACACAAGCCTCGGAATGCACATACATAAACACATTAAGGAAATGACTCACGGACATGTGTGTGTATTTCATATGTTAATCCCATTTGTTGCTTTTCTGTCCTCACATCACACACACAGACTATACATGGTACGTACTAGACTGTAAACTAGACTGTCTGAGATCTTTTCCAGCCGTTATTCCTCTTTTGTGTTCTTAGTGAGAAGCCCATCTCTCCTGGGGGATTGGACCGCTTGTTTTAGGAGTGCAGCACAGCCCCTCCGCTTTGAACGTGTTGCCAACTTCTTCTGTCGGCAGGGAAAAGCAGTGGAGCAGTTTGTCGTACTTTCTTGATCCAGCAGAGGGTGCTTAGCACAGGCAAGCGCAGCCTTCATTCCCTATTTCCCCTCTGCTCGTCTATATAAGGATAATGGCAGAAGTCAACCATTGCGCAAGGTTAAGTGGCACTTTGAGGAATTAATTAGCAAAGAAAGTTATTCACCAATCAAAATGTCAGTGGTGTGTGTGGGGGGGACGCGAGGGTGGGGTAGAGGGGTCGACAGTCTGATTTGTTTGGTGTTATCAGTCTGAGTTAGGCTCTGCAGGCTCAAGGATCGCTTCCTCGGTATGTGCATGCATATGTGCATGTAATCCCGTTGGTGTGTGTGTGTTTACCGTTGGTTTGAGACAGTTTGATTGAGCTCTGTGCTGTGAAGCTGTCTGTTTGCCAGACGGTTTGTCTCCGAGCCAAGTGCAGCTGAGAAGAATATAATGATTATCCATCACATGGCGGGAGCATTTTTCATCTGGTCAGGCCAGACTGCCATGTCCGCACCTCAGACCGCAAATAGAACCACTTTTTTTTTTCTACTTTGTTTGCAATAAAATATTTATGGTGAAGCAACCTTTAGGAATGTTTACTTTACTTTCCGTTTGACTTCCGGAGAGCATTCACCTCACTCGTTGTGTGTTTGTGCTCTGTGTGCATGTGTGTGTGTGGGCCGAGTAATAGTGTTCAGCAGTGTGTGAGGAATGTCAACAACCTTTAACCTCTGGGCTCATCAATGCGAGGGGGGTGCGGTGATGATGTGGCGCTGGCATAATTGGTGTGTGTGCGCGTGTGTGTGTGTGTGTGTCAGGGTAGACTTGATTTATCACACGTTTGTCGGCGAGGAGGAGGAAGACTGGTCTCGCTAACGCCTGGGGTCAAAAGGCCAGGCCAAAGGTCTTGAAGGGTCAGTGTTCTGAGTGGATATCAGAAAGCCTCCTGGGACCTAAATATGGCTGACCAGGGCCAGATAGGCTACCAGGGGTCGCTTGACCAGACGAAAGCACACAAACATGCTCACTGTGGCATACGTCACTTGCTGGCTGGCGGAGGTGGAGTGCATAGAGGCTAAGGTCACCGCGAGACCAGAGGTCAGGGTACGGCGGCGTTAGATGAAACCGCGGATTCCACCCGCGCGCATTTTATTACTCGTACCAACAACGTGGGTTACCTCTTGACAGCCTGGTGACAAATATGGTACAAAATACGCGTCAAATCCAAGCGTGCTGGTGCACCCAAACACACACACACTAGCAGACAAAGCCTCACAAAGGCAGCTAATTTCACGCTGGCTCTGCTGGGGCCCGCTTTGGGCCCGGCTGTGAGGCACAGACAGAGAGACAGATGGTGCAAGCCTGGCAGGAGGAGTTTCTGCTGTCCTCTTGCGACACGCTCGTGAAGCTTCTCTGCCATGCACACATTTTCAAACATCGTTTTTCTACCCCACACACACACACACCGGCGGAGCAGGCACTCTCGGCGGCCGCGTCACTTCCCGACCACTTCCTGCTGCCAAGTGAGGTGTCAGAAAACGTTACCCCCAGAGCGACCCGCCCGTCTTCAAAGATGGTTTTCAAGCCAGTAGCGCAGTGTTTTGTACGTACTTTCCCTTCTAAGAGGCCACTGAGTGGAGGCTGTGCATTTTAAACGGAACACTTGTTTGAAGATGAATAGCTGGCAGTGCATGAAACGCAGTCTTGTATCCTTCCTAGAAGTATTGTTCTTATAGTGTTTGTATGTGCGTGCTGCCGCTGTAATTGAAATGACTGGTTGCAATGATAGCTATTGCATATCTAAATCTTGTTAGTGTGCTTGCCTCTGCTGAAGACGAGCCTGAGGGTGAAGGAGAGGGAAAAGAAAGAAAGAGAGAAGGGGCGGTTGTGTCAATTTGGAGAAAAGATGAGGTGCGTAGTGAATGAGTAGAGGCGGACGGACCTTAACATGGCGAGGGGATGGTGAACGCAGGTGGCGCTAGCAAGCTGTTTCAACAGGGGCGAGATGAACGTGCCTGGCAGAAAGGCAGGGTGGCCGACTGAGTAACCGACGGTTTGGGCCGACAGACGAGCGGACAGCCGGATGGACGGACGGGCTGACAGCCAGCGCTCCAACCGGGCAGACGGGGAGCCGGTGTCATCCCATAGCGAGCGAACAGGCGGAGGGAGCGGGGTTCATATTCCCCGGGACAGGTGGCGGGGCATGCCACTGCTGCCACCTGGCACTCCGCACCTGCCCTTGTGTACCCCCCTTGCGCCGCCTTCCTCTTCATTTGGGCCATAATATCGCTATGGGCTCTTGACCTCATCCTCAACCATGCCCCTGCTGTGGCTCTACAGCAGTGACTGGGATAGACTATCCTCTCTTGTAAAGTCTCCACTCCACTCCACCGGAAAGAAGCGTATTCAGTTACATTTTGCGGTACAGTTCAGTGAGCCTTTTTGAGTGGCAAACCCACATTTTGGCATTTCTCATCTCGATGGATCGGTTACAGAAATACACTACAAAATCATCTTGCTAACTGAATAGCTCAACAACAAATTTTACAAAAGAAGTGGAATGCAACAAGAACCACAATGGCACCACCGAGGCAAAACAAGTCTTACTCATTTGACTGATAAATTACAACCTGCTATTGGCCCACTGAAGTAGTGTTTATCGTGTATAGCGGTGGCTATTTTGGGGAGGGATACGGACCGAATAGTGAAAAGCCTCAAGTCATTGACACCCCTCTAAAAAGATTTACACGGTACTGTAATTGCCTATCGATTCCACAAAATGGCAGAAAATGACTACTTTTGTCAAAATGAAGCTCCTCAAATCACTTTCAACAGTTCCTTGGCACCAAAAATGCCAACATATGGCGCCAAAGCAGCAATACTGTTATTATGTTTTCTGCTAATAATGGAGGATAGGTTCCCAAATAAACAACAACCGTGAATATGTGGAGATTCACTATAATGCTCATTACAAGTTGGATGCCATAGGGTTCTTCCTTGGTCCATGTGAAATCTTTTTTTCATTTTGTTTTTTGTAATCTACATAGTAACCAAATGTGGTTCTTTGGCTTGTATGCATAGGGGAACCACCAAAACCACTAAGAAGTGGTGCTAAACTAGTACATAGAAGTGGTTCCCCTGTGCGTAACCACGGTTATTTATTTATTTATTTATTTGTGTTTTCTGTTGGGACACACAGTGCCTCTTGGTTAGCACATTCGCCTCTAAATTGTCCATAGGCGTGAATGTGGGTGTGAATGGTCGTTTGTCTATTGTTGTTTGCTGCCAAAATGGATGGATGGATAAGTTTGAAAACAAACAAACAAAAAAAACACAGACAAAAAAATGTAGTAGACTTAACTCTTCTGCTTGGTGTAAATTGGGCTTTAGAATACAATGGAATATGATACATTCATTGTCTTTGCATTACACTTGATTGTGCAGTGCAATAAATATGTCATTAATGATTGCAATCATTTTACTCAGGCATAGAAATACATGCAGGTTAGCCCTCTGTCCTCATCGGTCCTGGCCAAGGTTATGTGTGTGAGGAGGGTGTGTGTGTGTGTAATTCTCCTCCCCCCGACCCCCCACCCTCCAGGTAGCAGAGGCCACCTGCTCCCATTCACCCCTTCAGAGCACTGTGTGACCACAGTGCCGCCAGCAGCAAGCTGCCTAATTAAACTCAGCGTGCACGGCTCGTCGCCTCTCCCTCCCACTCGCAGAGAGAGACTGGCACGCCAGCTCGCATCAAACGTGTGAATTTGTATTTAAATTAATAACACAATAGACACAAAGAATGTAATCCACCCACTCGCTCTGTACGGCGGGAAGACAGAGTGCGGAATGCAAACATTTTGGAAACAATTGTGTGTCTTACAAACATGCACGCGCAGGCTTTCCGCTGCCAGCACAATGTCCAGTTTTACAGTAGGAGGGTTCTGTTTGGCGCTCTACTACTGTCTTTCATCCCAATGCATCATTTTTAGTGGTCCCCCGATGGACCTTTTCCATCCCATCAAAAGCATCAAGTCAAATCTTTGGTTTTGTTGGAATCTTCAACGATAATTACACAAGGAGACTACCTCATCTGTCTTACTATAAAACTATCTTTTATTTCGGGTCCTTGTTTTGGAATTCATGGCATTGTGAGGCACAGCAAACTAAGGTTTTCGTCGCACTGATAACTTGTTTTTAGTGCCTATGACAATGTGCGTGAAACAATGGAAACTGTTCACTTTGTGAGGAATTTTCAAGATGCTACTTGAAATGTCGTCAGTCAGAATTGGGTTTGTGAGGAAAATATAAAAAAATGGGGGTAGATGGAGTTGAA
Source organism: Phyllopteryx taeniolatus (assembly GCF_024500385.1). Lineage (NCBI taxonomy): Eukaryota > Metazoa > Chordata > Actinopteri > Syngnathiformes > Syngnathidae > Phyllopteryx > Phyllopteryx taeniolatus. Next base: position 37,627,707 of record NC_084503.1, read on the forward strand.
GACTATGATTTAAACATTTTGCAAGAGGGAGGGGGAATATTTAGGGGTTATATTAAGTATGTTTGGTGCATGAGGAAGAGAGACAGGAATAAAAAAATAGGAGGAGACATTGGCAATGAGGAACTTCTAGAGGTGTGACTGTTCCCTAAACAGATTTAAGGGGTGGCCCTTCCAAACCCCCGCAGCTTCCAAAATGCCACAGGGACTTGTCCCATAATCCCTTGTTCCAGGTAAACAGCTTTCTTTCTCCAAAAGCCTGGGCCCACTCCTCACACACACACACACACACACACACACACACTCACCATCAAAAGCACTCCTTTGCATATGACTTCAAAACCTCCTCCTTACTTCAACCTCAACGCCCCTCGTGGCTAATGCAACTCACCGATGCACAAACGCTGCTCTGTAATTGTTGAGAATCAGGCAGATGTCTGCTAAATTGCCGCTGATGAGATGCTTCCACAAACATTTGAGTGATTGTGTTCGTCGAATGGCTTATTGCCTATAAAGTTTGTGTTACAGCTCCATCGCAAGCACTGGACAATAACATGTCAATAATACGTTTGGATAGATTATACACATTGGAATAGATTATAACTAAATTAGGTGGATTGAACAAATGTAACAGTAAAATATTTTAGTCTTTAGAACTTTTTTAAAGTGGTATTAAACTTTTTTAAAGTGGTATTAAACCCTTTGTTTATTCTGTGCTTTGATTTTATTTTATTATTATTTTTTTTGTACTATTTAGCGATTTAGAGATGGAACAATACGTGAACACAGGTCCCAGTTTTATTTGGATAAATTTGTACTTTCTTGTGATTGTAGCACATATGAAAAATGTCAACATGGAACAAAAGTGGTTGTCTGGATGCATTTGTATTTCGATATTAAAATGTATGGCATTAATATAAATTAACCCCCTCTAATGCGGACTGCTTTGAAATTATGATTTTTTTTTAATTAAAGACCCCGTAAAGGGAATTTTGAGTTTGTTGCTAAATATATTATACGTTTGAAGATAATTACTGAAAACATGCACAAAGACAGAACAGTGTCGCACAGAATTGTGAAAATTCCATTGAACTGTACATCACACATTTCAGTTTTCTAGGTTTTTTTGGGGCATTGCCAAAACGGGACCCAGTCACACACTTTGGCCCTTGCCATAGGTCGCAATTGCAACGTGCAGTTAGCTACCTAGCTATGCCTGCAACCCGAAAATGCATCTTCCCCTTGGATAAATCGACTGGCGTGGCCGCTTTTAAGTGCCTTGTTGTCAGCCTTGAGTGCGGGCATGTCACAGAGAGAAGACGGAAGAGTGAGGGGGCGTCCAACATGACAGCCGGCGTGTGGACCGGGGCTTTACGGTGGCGGGGCGCCTTGTTGTCATGTTGTGGAAAAGCCCTGCGACGACACGGTTGAATATATTCCAGCTACCAGAAACTTGAAGTGGATATATTTTCATGGGTCAACCATGTAGTTTTGTGTAGGCATAAGAAAGATGCCAGATGAAGTAGCATCCATGTTTCCAGGTCGTAGTATTGTTGTTTGACAGACAATGGACTGTTGACCCGGGGTGTGGTTTCGGCACATTCAGCAGACATGCCCACAGCGTTTGAGAGATTATTATATACTTGACAATTTTTTTTTCATTCAAATTTGGCAGGGTTGTTAACAACACTCTTCTCTGCGGTGTCAAATTTAGAAGATATATTTATTTTCATTTCACAGGGACTTTAACATTGTAAATGCCAAATATGACATTGTACCATGTTTATGGAGTTTGTTGTGGCATGACACCAGTGTGTGTGCCCATGTGCCTCTGGGCACATCCCACAGCTCACATGTTCATTAACACACGACCCCGGGTATGATTTGCCTTACTTGTTTTGTGTCATTTAGTGCGGCTGCAAGATGGGCGAAGCTTTGCTCGCTCCCCCTCCTGTGTTGTTGTTTGACAAAGCCTTTCTGTAACAGGGCAGAGAAACTCCTCTGTTTACACGCCATCACAGGCACTTAACACTACTGCTTTCCATCCCTGCTTTAATCTCTCCCTCCTCTTTCTTTTCTTTTCTCCATCCACTCCATTTAGTCATTAGGTCGTCTCTCATCTGCATAAGCTTGCTGTCGTGCAGCTCGAATGCGCTGTGCTCTAGCTCATGTTTATTAAATAAGGCTTCTTGTTGTGTCAGCCCCACAGCTTTCTGCCTTGTCCTGCTATTGCCTGGTGTTGCTGCTCTCCATCGTCCCTCTCTCTGCCCTTCTTTCCCCACTCTCTTTGCGCTCCTCCGTGGGGGCATTAAAGACTGGTTCTGCTGGCCGTCACTCTTCATAAGTGGTGTCTTGCTCAATGTGTTCGCCTCGTTCCCTGTGCGAGTGCACCTCAATGCCCCGGTGCGCGTTCTCTCTACAGGCCCCACTCAGAATGGAAATGAAGGGAGTCTGTAATGAGTTCCACTCAGCCAGGGTCCCCGACCCCATCGCCATCAGCCAGTTTAGAGGAGAGAATCAGAGAGACGAGAGAGGGCAGCGAGACGGGGGTCAGAGATGGAGGGAAGAAGAGGCTCAAGGGAAAACACTGTGCTTTTTTTTTTTTACATCCCCCTTCTTAGTGCCTGGTTGCCATGCTGCTACAATGTTAAGCTGGCCTTTCTTTGGGTCTATAGGGAACAGTGTGGGACCGTCAAAGGGGGAAGGAAAGGAGTGACGGAGAATGTTTGAAGGGGCGTTTGAAAACGGGGGAGGGGAGAGACGACTCTACAGAAGACAGGAGAGATTAAACGTAGCACAAAAGAATGTACAGTCGTTTGAACATATGGGCGATGCAATATATCGAGGAAGGACGATGACGACGACAATAACTGACGCAGTCCTTCCTCCTGCATGCTCACTGCACTGTGAAACACCGCTTGCTCTCATCCGGGCAGGACGCCGCATTGAGCTTAATTGGTTTTAAGCCTTGGAGGCTTAATAGCCATCATTTATGGCCATAAGCGTTAACCCTGAAACCCAACAAGCCATGTCATCCTAATTGTTGGCTTGCAAGCACAGAGAGGAGGTGTACTTACAGACTTCCCTGGCAGGTGTGATACAAAGCAAAATAAGAAAAAACTCATGTTGGGTTCCACATATTGATGAGGTACAACGAAGAAAGCTCATTTTGAGATATTTTCAGGTGCAAGTGATGTTTTTTTCTATTACAATGCTTTTTAATGTTTTTGAAGTGTTCGAGGATGGGAGTGCAGACAAGCGCTCACAACAGAAAGCAGTTAAATAGATTAAAGCCCATATTAGTGCAGTCTAATGAGATCCAGTACAATAGCTTTCAAAGGTACTAATAATCAATTTCAATTTAGACGCAGACAAATATTTTAATTATAGTCGTTTGCTGCAGCAATGATTGACAGTGTCACTCAAAACCGAGTTTTTTTCTTTTTAAGGATGATTTTTTTTAATCGGAAAGGTGTTGCCATAACAATGCATTCCTCCCTTGCTATATCGTGATTCAGTTTTTGTCGGTGCACTGCCTCGCTGTTTTTTTTAAATCATACTTAATATCACAGATTAGATTAGCATATTATGTCGCAACATTTTACAGTGATTATTTTTCCATACCGACTGTTATTGCAGAGCAATAAGCGCCAGCCAGAAAGAAAGAGATTGTAAAAGACAGAGAATGTCCAAAGTTTGGGATTATTTTACACTATTATTCACGCACGACCTGCCATTTGCCACAACTGACGCAAAGTCACTCAACACGCAGACTGGCTAACAGTTTAGTCAGTTAACAGCCAGCCAACACTGTCATTTGCTGACTACCACATCCCTCAACAGGCAAGACCCTGCTTTTTAAAGTCACACACATTCAGTCACAGATACTACAGTACAGTAGGACATGAGAATGGTGACCCCATGTGGACAAAAATAATACCTGCACCAACTCACATGCATATATTTTGGTATTAGATCCATAAAGCTTTAAAATATGTATAAATAATCAGTAATACAGATATGATTGCCTCTTTGTGGATTTCGCAGATTTCGTCTATCACCAGGGTGGTCGTCTATCTGGACGTTTATCTGGTCTAGACTGCAAGCCCTGCGGTAATGAGGAATTACTGTACAGTGAAACCTCGATAAAACGGACTCTGATATAATGGATATCGAATAAAACGGACCTTTGGGACTGAACAATGTGTCCAAAAATAGTATCCATTTGTCATTTAAAATGCTGTTGACAAAGTCTGTTTGTTCCAGAATTGTTGTTTACTGTCGCTGTGGCGCTATGAAGGCAGAGAATGGGACTGATGTATTTCTGGGTCACAGCTATACCATAATACTAGATCCTCCCATGCCTACGTGGCAGCCATGTTGAATGTGGGCCACAGACGTGGCGGGCTTGGCACTTGTCATGTTGGTTATATCTATTGTCTATTGTGCATAGACCCGCAGCACAGAGAGATAGAGCGGCATGGTGGCAGTGTTAACTCTGAGGAATACAAAACACAAGTCTCTGGAGTCTGGAACATGCTATTTTTGGTACAGTAACATTTTTTTTTTTGTCATGCCTTTCACCTTTGGCAACAGATTTGGAATTAGAAAGCACACTAATTCCTCACGGCTCATGAAAGCGACCCGCCTTGACTCGCCTATGAGTACGTCAACATACATATATCTACATCAAGCCCACCAGTGTGGTAAATTGGGATACATTTTTGCTTTTTTATATTTATTTACGATAACTTTGTACTGTGGTGGCACGGTGGACGACTGGTTAGAGCGTCAGCCTCACAGTTCTGAGGACCCGGGTTCAATCCCCGGCCACGCCTGTGTGGAGTTTGCATGTTCTCCCCTTGCCTGCGTGGGTTTTCTCCGGGTACTCCGGTTTCCTCCCACATCCCAAAAACATGCATTAATTGGAGACTCTAAATTGCCCGTAGGAATGACTGTGAGTGCGAATGGTTGTTTGTTTGTATGTGCCCTGCGATTGGCTGGCAACCAGTTCAGGGTGTACCCCGCCTCCTGCCCGATGACAGCTGGGATAGGCTCCAGCACGCCCGCGACCCTAGTGAGGAGAAGCGGCTCAGAAAATGGATGGATGGATGGATAACTTTGTACTGTACTGGGCGTTTTAGGCCACGAAAAAACACCCTACAAAACAATAATTTTGTACTGTACAGTAATACGGGTGCATATGGCCTCCAAAAAAAAAGTGCTTCAATGAAACGAACAGTCGGCTATATCTGACGACCCCCCATCCCTATTAGTCTGTTCTATTGAGGTTCCACTCTATGTTTAATATTATGTATGGTGAAGTGGTGTACAACTGCCCTGCTTATTTCTGGTTGTGTGTTTTATACAGATCATTGGAATAGGTGTTCCTACTGAAATGTCTTTTGATGTTGACTATATTTAATCTAACAAAAACAAAAACTGTCAAAACAAGTATTTCACCCTTTTATTGCTCTAAATACAGTACATACTAACAGTAGGTTTAGTTTTAACAATGCCTGCATGTAGACTATTTGCATGTGTAATATGCACTTTCAGTGACCTGAGCGTGGTTTGCAAAAAAACTCAGGCGGTCACACATTAAAGTACTGAAAGGAACTGCTGCAAACTGATCTTGATTTAACGCATGCATATGATTCCTTTGGAAGTGGGTGAGTTATAGTAGCTGTTATTTACACAAGGTATATCCCACCAAGGCAGTCCGAGGGAGATGCTGGAGCCGTGTCAACGGCAAAGGAAATGGCCTCCAAAGAGGAGTGTGCTCATGCTTATCTGTGCGTGTACGTGTGTGTGTGTGTGTGTGTATGTATGCGTGTGTGTGTGTGTGTGCGTGTGTAAAGTGAGAGTTGTATCTGAAAGCCTGTGATAGATGAGAGACAGCTGATAAGACGACCTGGGGTGGGAGCAGTCAAACATTGCAGAGATACAGAGGGTCTTGGCCTTTCCCATTTATCGCTTTTGTGTGTTTGTGTGTGTGTGTGTCTGTGTGTGTGTGTGCGTGTGTGTGTGTGTGTGTGTGTGTGTAATTAGATATTCTGACAGATTTTCACCATTTGACACGTTCATGGATGTTAGGGTTGTTTTTCAGTTACGGGTTGTTGACAGTTTAGGATATTGGAAGCATTTGTCAGAGCATTTATTTACTTGCTAGGAGAAAAGAAAAGCAGTAACGTGCAATAATACTAGATTCTCCCATGCGCATGTGTGTATCTCTAGCATATCTGTTCAGTAGATGCCTCACTGGACGTAAAGCCCATAATATGTGTGCATATGATGTGTGCATGTGTGTGCGTGTGTGTCTGAGTAAAGGAGGGTAATGGCAGACTCTCCGCGGCCCCTGACCTTGCTGGGCTGCGTAAGTCCTCCTCTGTTTCTGCTCACGCTGATTAAAGGGTCAGAGCTCCATCACACATGTGCACGCGCACACACAGCATGCCTCTTCTGGCTGTGCTGTCAGCACAATAGAGAAGGAGAATGAGGACATTCAGCGATGGTGAGACAGAGGGGGAGCACAGACGAGAGTAGCGGAGGATTGACGAAGATAATAGAGAAACATGGATATCGGGATGTAGGCCTGAATGGAGAAGGCATATCTGCCCAAAAAATGATAAAAGCCTGAAAGCATTATATCTACCTGCTTATTACAAGCAAGGGAAGGTTTGGTGGACTTAAAATAATGGAGAAATTAGGCTTTGGGCGATGATCTCTTTTTTACATGCTGAGCAATTATCTTTGATTCTTTCTCCTTAAGGAGGGATCATTCTTCGGTTATTTCTAATTGAGTTTTACATTCACGCCACCTATCAGTCTTGATGCATCACATTGCGCCAAATATTTCTCTGCCAGAAGGTTGTTTAGCAGAGAGACGCACGTCTAAAGAAAACAATGCGTGAGAGCCTGTGCATGTGTGTATGTGTGCGTGTGCGTGTGTGTGTGTGTGTGTGTTTGTGTGTGTCAGACTGACAGGGTTTTATCCCTCGTGGCATCTTTCTTGACATTTGACTAAAGGCTCGGGTGTCTGCAGGCCATGTTGTTCAGTATGCATGCATGTTTCTCCGTTCACAGTTGTGTCTGTGTGTGTGCGCGTGTGTGTCCAAGTGTGCTAGCAATAAGTGTTTGTGTGTATATATGCAGCACTGACCCATGTAAAGAGAAAATGTATTTGCATACATAACGCGCTGGCTGCCACTCATGTTGTAAGGCTTTTGAATTATCAGAATATGTACAATAAGAAATGTAGGATATTTTTCCAACATTTGTACTGTAGTGTATCAATAACTGGTTCATCGCTAGTGAGAGTGGTGAGTGCACTATTTACTGTTAATTAGTTTTCAGATATAAATAATTACTTAACTGATATTTTCTGACATGTTTGAAGCATATCTTGAATATCCAGTGTTGATCTACCATTATTATTTCGATCCCGTTTCAAATGGTAGTCCAGTTTTTAGATAGTTTTTAGGTTAGATATATTGTCTGCCACGTTTGACTTTCACATGGAGCTTAATTTTAGAATTTTTTTGTTTGTTTTGTCTTTCTGTAAAAGATGGAATAGTCTATTGCATGAGGAGGTAAGGGGAAGGAGTGAAAATGATCATGGTAGGTGGAGCATTTTGATGTGTTTTTAAGTGTGTGAGTTGAGACTAAAACAATAATAATTGCTTTAAATCCAAGACAACTTTATTCATCAGATTTTGTGATACATTTGGGGCCCCTGGAAATCTCATGCCCACATGAGATTACATTATATTACATTACCGATTACATTATACATTTGGGGCCCCTGGAAATCTCATGGCCATGCACACACACACGCACACACACACACACAAACACACACACACACACACAGGCTCTCACGCATTGTTTTCTTTTGACGTGTGTCTCTCTCTGTGTACGTACATCATTGCCTGTGTTTGGCTAATGGTAAATTTGCCTTTATGAGGCAGAGTACAGTCTGCCTCGCCTCATGCCTTTACAGTTTTATATGATCAGCAAAACTAAATATGAAACACAAATATGAAATACATTAGCCTGACTTTGGAAAATTAAGGTACATATATTAAAAGTGTCTGAAAACATTATATTAGAGACGTGAAGATAAACAGAAACTGGCACTTGCCAATTACAAGCCTCATCAACCAAGTCAGTGAGGGATTGCGCAATCTGAGGTGAGATTTGGCTGGTCACTTCCACGCTTCTCGACTCGCCCATGTGTCTTTGAACAGAAATTTGTAAATTCAGCAATTGGGACTATGAAGTCATCGACATTATTGGATCCCAAAAGAAAATTAATATTAAGCATAGACAAGTGAACTAAAATAAAAAAAATATTTTATTTAATAATTGTTTATTTTTTTTACTCTTTATGATGCATTATGAGGCTCTGCCTCGCCGAACCACACGTCCATATAATGTATATACACAGTATACACTATTCCTCATTTTTTGAGAGAAATGTACTAATATTTCTCTTTGTGGGTTCCCGATTCAGAGACCTCCACCCCCGAACCTTAATCCTCCAGGCCCGCACCTTGGCACCCTCTCCTCATCTGTATAATTGCATCTCCGGCTCTTCAAACAGGCCATGCTACCCCCACCTATCCCCTGCTTTTTGGAGTGAAAATGCCATTTGTTTTGTGAACTGTTCCAGAGAGGAGCAGCCAGAGTCTTCCACCTGTTAGACACCGATAGCATGGCTGCGCACACACTTGATCTAGTTCCTCTGGAGTCCCTGAATATTGCACATTATCCAGCGACACACACCTCCCGTGTGTGTTTGTGTGTGTGTGTGTGTGTGTGTGTCTCACTCTCTCTCTCAATCTCTCTCTCTCTCTCTCTCTCTCTCTCTCTAGCTATCTCTCTCTCACCAGGCTACTGGCTTGTTTCCAGGTTGCAGCATTTCAAACCTTGTTATTCTCTTCTGAGCCTGGTGGTCATCATGACAGAGGCTGCTGCTATTTGTTTTGGTCAGAAGAGGTTGTGTGACCTCTTTGTTAATACAAAAAGGTTAACTGTGGAGCCAACCAGTCTTTTCAGAGGCTGCAAATTTGGTAATATAAATCATGCAAGTGAAAGGGAACTTTGTCAATGACATTATGACTGTCACATGCTGCTTTGCTTTTAACTTACCTATGTACTACACTTAAAACATGCCCCTTACAGCATGTATCTGGTTTCATGCTGAGACAGAAACTTTCATATTCAATTTGGAATCAATTTGTCATGGCATTTGTCTTAAAGCATTTAAGCGTCCGATTAAATAGGGGGGCATATTTGCATCTGGTGATGTTATATAGTGCTCAATTAAAATTTTTAATTTGCCAATTTCTGAGCAAATTGTCTTGTTTCTTAAACTACACAAGCTGATTTGGTTTGTCACATCCCAGAATACAAAACATACCTGGTTACTGGTAATTCAGACTTTATTGATCACATATACAAATGACCAGGATTTGAATGTTTTGAACTCCTGTTTCAAAGCCAGTGTTTTAGTGAGCAGAATACTGCTGCCTGAGAAGTTATTCCATACCATGGCCGTAGCTCAACTTGCTGTAGTTGACGTCATATTGTTCGACCACAAAGTATTCGAGACTGCATAAACAATCAACCTAAATCAATTAACAGATTATCCGGCCTATCTCTCTGGTGCAAACATTTTGATAGACCAAAAAAGTAAAAATACTGTAGTAAAATAAAATGTTTTCATGGCCAAAAAATGGGCGCTATATTTACCCTGGTTATAAAGTGTGTTGCCACAGGACTCAGTTTTATATGATCCTCCTAAATTGTGTGTAAGAACATGTTATTTGGTTCATTTAAGTACGTATCTGTGTGCTGAGACATAATGGAATGTAAGGCTTAGGGGAATGTTTGTGTGTCAGTGCATTTTTTTTGTGTGCACACGCACTCACTTTTTGTACACCCAGGAGGCAGAGTCACTTGAAGTGTCGCCATGGTGCGGTAATTAGCAAGCAGGGGTGAAAGGTCGGCCACAATTCTACTGGCCTGGGACAGGACCTCGCTCTCAAGAGCAAAGAAGAGGTGCCGGGAGTTGAATAGGAGGGGTGGGGTGAGGGAGTTGGGGGTGCGAAGCGACCAGCTGGAGGAGACTCCTGACTGATGCGGGAGCGAACAGAAAGGAATTAAGCTGTGTTAGTTTAGTAGCAGTTAGCGTCCCCACTCTGTCTGTGCTAGCATATGTCAATATGCTTACTGCTGAATAGTCTGTGTGTGTGTGTGTGTGTGTGTGTGTGTGTGTGTGTGTGTGTGTGTGTGTGTGTGTGTGTGTGTGTGTGTGTGTGTGTGTGTGTGTGTGTGTGTGTGTGTGTGTGTGTGTGTGTGTGTGTGTGTGTGTGTGTGTGTGTGGAGAGGTTTAGCGTTGAGGGCTTGGAGGTGTTTGGGCCGTTAGGCAAGTTCAACCCTTTTGGCTACTTGCTATGAGTGTAAAAAAAAAAAACAAATCGCATTGTCATTTTGTAAGCTTGATCTTCCAGGTTGGTATCACTGGAAACCTTGCCTAACACACAAACTGGCATCATATACACCTAATAATAATGTTAATTATTTGTGATTCATTACAAAGTTAAATTAGAGAATGTGGCACTCAAAACATGCATTGAAAAAACAAATTAAGAGAAGAGATTGAACAAACATGGCATAAATTGTTGAAACACATTCTAAGGAATAAATATAGCACATTAAAAAGGCATTTGTAGTTAATAAAATTTATGAAATCAGGGTTGGAAGCGACAGAAAATATTAGCCATATGCCGGTCGGAGTTACGTCAAGAAACCACGCCAGAGGCAGGTCCAAAATAAATGTAGAATCACAGAAAAATATATAATTCAGATTACCATAGAGGATTTGAAAGAATAACTGACTCGCCTTTGATATTTTTTACCATCATTTGCCAACTGTAAATTTGGGCATTTCTAGCGTGTGTAGTGTAAACTTTGAAGCCTTGTAGAAACTAGGAAATGCGAGCGGCTCGATCGCTCTTCAGGTTGCGTGAGTACACGCTTGATTGCTTGAGGAATCGCTGCCAAAAGCCAACCAGCGACACATACACACATATAGTAGATGCTAGCACTTGAACGCAATAAGGATAAAGTGATGAGAAGTGTCAATTTCACAGTTATATACAATATGACTTTAGTCAACTCATTAATAGACTTAACACCGATCTGATCGGCTTGCTCGGTATTGGCCTATAATGAGCATTTTATGCTGATCGGCTGATCGGCTTTAATGTCATAATTTGCCGATCGATGACGTCAATGACGTCATTGATCATGCCGGCGCTATGTCCAGTCATGCTCTAAAGTTTCTAAAGTAATTCGATTACACGATCATGTTGTAATGTTGGTTTGACCTGACTGATTAGAATGCATGACCTGACGAGAGCAGGGATTTCCAACCTTTATGAAGCGAAGGCACATATTTTACAATTGGAAAATCTCACGGCACACTAACAAACAAAAATGTCACAAAAAATAGTGCCATCTAATAGAAGAGCATTTATTTGTTCTGTCTGTCACTATGACTCACAGCCATAAATACAGGAACAAATATATATTATATAAATATATTATTTAAATAGACACAATGCTCCATCTTGGGATCGGATTGGTCATTGGTCATCGTTTTTTCAAACTCGCTGATCGGTGGTCAGCCCCAAAAATCCTGCTCGTGTAAAGCCTACTAATTAGCAAATTCATGGTCTCAGTTGTCTTTATGGTTTTTAGAAATGACTGTAGTTTCAATACGTTGTGCATCTTGGGTAAAAGATGTGTGTTTAAACTTTTTTTCAATAGCTGATCATTATGTGTATGTATGTATGGTCTGACGAGGTTCTAAATTTGTTTGCAGAGTACGCACAAATTAAAGTATGAACATACTGTATTGATAAATCACAGATTTGTGTATCAAACGCACGATTTAAGCACAAAAATGTGTGCACTCTTAGTGAATGAGGCCCATTGTGAGGGTCAAATAGTAATACCAAGAAGCTGAAGCATTTTCGTGTTTTCTCGCTCCTATTATTTGCTCCTGTAATTTTTTTTAACAACTTAGACAGCTGTGCTTGAAACAGTTTAACACAACAGGAATATAGAATCTATCCGTCTCCGTGTCTATTCGTCTGTTCAGCTGTCTGCCTCTCATTTGCAGCACATCACCGTGAATCAAAAGAACATGTCCCCATGTTTTATTACACCAGACTCCCCCCACTGTAGTGTGTGTCAGTAAGTATGAATTAGTAAATGCAGCCCTTTGGGGCGCAAATGCAGCCCGATGGGGGGCACAAGCCAGTGCAAACTGTAGGCCGGTACCAAGCCGGGATAAATGCAGAGGGTTGCGTCAGGAAGGGCATCCAGCTTAAAACTTTGCCAAACAAATATGAGCGTTCATCCAAAGAATTCCATACCGGATCGGCCGTGGCCCGGGTTAACGTCCGCCACCGGCGCCGTCAACCTGCAGGGCACCGGTGGAAATTCAGCTACTGTGGGTCGAAGTCGAAGAAGAAGAAGAGGTGGAAAGCGGGTTCTTTGGCAGAAAGAGAAGAGGAAAGCATAGATCCTAGAACTGAATGTTGGGACTATTACAGGAAAATCTTGGGAGTTGGTTGACATGATGATAAGGAGAAAGGTTGATATATTGTGTGTCCAGGAGACCAGGTGGAAAGGCAGAAAGGCTAGATGTTTAGGGGCAGGGTTTAAATTATTTTACCATGGTGTAGATGGTAAAATAATTAAGAATGTCTTGGAGGTGAAAAGAGTATCAGATCGAGTGATGAGGCTGAAACTTGAAGTTGAGGGTGTTATGTGTAATGTGATTAGTGGCTATGCCCCACGGGTAGGATGTGACCTAGAGGTGAAAGAGAAATTCTGGAAGGAGCGAGACGAAGTAGTTCTGAGCATCCCAGACAGAGAGAGAGTCGTGATTGGTGCAGATTGTAATGGACATGTTGGTGAAGAAAATGGGGGTGATGAAGAAGTGATGGGTAAGTACGGCATCCAGGAAAGGAACTTGGAGGGACAGATGGTGGTAGACTTTGCAAAAAGGATGCAAATGGCTGTAGTGAACACTTTTTTCCAGAAGAGGCACGAACATAGGGTGACCTACAAGAGCGGAGGTAGAAGCACACAGGTGGATTACATCTTGTGCAGACGATGTAATCTGAAGGAGGTTACCAACTGTAAGGTAGTGGTAGGGGAGAGTGTGGCTAGACAGCATAGGATGGTGGTGTGTAAGATGACACTGTTGGTGGGGAGGAATATTAGGAAGACAAAGGCAGAGCAGAGAACCATGTGGTGGAAGCTGAGACAGGACGAGTGTTGTGCAGCTTTTCGGGAAGAGGTGAGACAGGCTCTCGGTGGATGGGAGGAGCTTCCAGAAGACTGGACCACTGCAGCCAAGGTGATCAGAGAGGCAGGCAGGAGAGTACTTGGTGTATCTTCTGGCAGGAAAGGAGAGAAGGAGACTTGGTGGTGGAACCACATACTTGTCCCGTACAAGCCGAAAGGAAAAGAAGAAGATGATGGGTGTATATGGGTACTTGGTGTATCTTCTGGCAGGAAAGGAGAGACTTGGTGGTGGAACCTCACAGTACAGGAAATCATCCAAGGAAAAGGGTTAGCTAAGAAGAAGTGGGACACAGAGGACCGAGGAGAGGCGAAAGGAATACATTGAGATATGAAACAGGGCAAAGGTAGAGGTGGCAAAGGCCAAACAAGAGGCATATGATGACATGTATGGCAGGTTGGACACTAAAGAAGGAGAAAAGGATCTATACAGGCTGGCTAGACAGAGGGATAGAGATGGGAAGGATGTGCAGCAGGTTAGGGTGATTAAGGATAGAGATGGAAATATGTTGACTGGTGCCAGCAGTGTGCTAGCTAGATGGAAAGAATACTTCGAGGAGTTGATGAATGAGGAAAATGAGAGAGAAGGTAGAGTAGAAGAGGCAACTGTGGTGGACCAGGAAGTGGCAATGATTAGTAAGGGGGAAGTTAGAAAGGCATTAAAGAGAATGAAAAATGGAAAGGCAGTGGTCCTGATGACATTCCTGTGGAGGTATGGAAGCATCTAGGAGAGGTGACTGTGGAGTTTTTGACCAGCTTGTTCAATAGAATTCTAGTGCGTGAGAGATGCCTGAGGAATGGAGGAAAAGTGTACTGGTGCCCATTTTTAAGAACAAAGATGATGTGCAGAGCTGTGGGAACTACAGAGGAATAAAGTTGATGAGCCACACAATGAAGTTATGGGAAAGAGTAGTGGAGGCTAGACTCAGGACAGAAGTGAGCATTTGCGAGCAACAGTATGGTTTCATGCCTAGAAAGAGTACCACAGATGCATTATTTGCCTTGAGGATGTTGATGGAAAAGTACAGAGAAGGTCAGAAGGAGCTACATTGTGTCTTTGTAGATCTAGAGAAAGGCCTATGACAGAGTACCCAGAGAGGAACTGTGGTACTGCATGCGGAAGTCTGGAGTGGCAGAGAAGTATGTTAGAATAATACAGGACATGTACGAGGGCAGCAGAACAGCGGTGAGGTGTGCTGTAGGTATGACAGACGAATTTAAGGTGGACGTGGAACTGCATCAGGGATCAGCCCTGAGCCCCTTCCTTTTTGCAGTGGTGATGGATAAGCTGACAGATGAGGTTAGACTGCAATCCCCGTGGACCATGATTTTTGCAGATGACATTGTGATCTGCAGTGAAAGCAGGGAGCAGGTGGAGGAACAGTTAGAAAGATGGAGGCATGCACTGGAAAGCAGAGAAATGAAGATTAGCCGAAGTAAGACAGAATATATGTGCATGAATGAGAGGGGTGGTGGGGGAAGAGTGAGGCTACAGGGAGAAGAGATAGCAAGGGTGGAGGACTTTAAATACTTGGGGTCAACCGTCCAGAGCAGTGGTGAGTGTGGTCCGGAAGTGAAGAAACAGGTCCAAGCAGGTTGGAACGGGTGGAGGAAGGTGTCAGCTGTATTATGTGACAGAAGTGTCTCTGCTAGGATGAAGGGCAAAGTTTATAAAACAGTGGTGAGGCCAGCCATGATGTACGGATTAGAGACAGTGACACTGAAGAGGCAACAGGAAGCAGAGCTGGAGGTGGCGGAAATGAAGATGTTGAGGTTCACTCTCGGAGTGACCAGGTTGGATACAATTAGAAATGAGCTCATCAGCGGGACAGCCAAGGTTCGATGTTTTGGAGACAAAGTACTACGAAAGACAAAGAGAGAGCAGACTTTGATGGTTTGGACACATACAGAGGAGAAATAGTGAGTATATTGATAAAAGGATGATGAGGATGGAGCTGCCAGGCAAGAGAGCTCGAGGAAGACCAAAGAGAAGGTTGATGGATGTCGTGAAGGAAGACATGAGGGCAGTTGGTGTTCGAGAGGAGGATGCAGGAGATAGGCTTACATGGAAAAGGATGACGCGCTGTGGCGACACCTATAGGGACAAGCCGAAAGGAAAAGAAGACCGTGAATCAAAAGAACATGTCGCCATGTTTTACTACACTAGACTCCCCCCACTGTAGTGTGTGTCAGTAAGTATGAATTAGTAAACAGACAAAAGAAGAGCCCACCATCTCTTAAAACCACTGGTAGATGTCCTGTCACTTCCACAACTGTTGAGAAGCAGTATTATGACATGTTCTGTGCTTCTTGTGCGCAGGAAAAGCACTATCTTCATCAAAGTATAATGTCCCGAGAGAGGGTGTGCGACAGTTGTTCCTTGTCAGTTTGTCATTTTGAGTTGAGTGGAAAAGTAGGCCTGTTTATAATTAGAGGTCCCTTGCACAGTCTTATGAATTGTCAAGACTGTGTTCCATCACATGCAACCCCATACCTGCTCACGCACTCCCATAAATACTGTACAGTATATGAACAGTATAGCAATACCAAAGTCCACATCACTCAGTGAGTTTGTAAGAAGAATTAAGCAAAATCACAGGAGAGGGTGTGGTGTTATGGCTTCGATTCACCTCGCGTGTAATTTTGCTTTTAAACAGTTCTACAACCACCATTTATTAGTTAGCAGTAATAAGGGACAAGAAATTCTGATTCTTGTGTTTATTAAATCAGTATTTCAACTCCACCAACACAAATAGCTGCAAACGGTGGTGTTAGCTGCAGAGTTAGCCGTTAGCATGACATGGTAACTGGCCAAAGTGTCAGCTTCAACATTGACAAAAGAAAAAGAAACGGAGCTTATTTTACTGTTTAACTCTCACAGGGTGAGTTGGACGATTAGTGGACTTCATGCCAAGACATGTCGTGGAAATGTAAAATGAAGCCAAATGATGCGACGACTGTGCACTTGTTAGCCACGTTAGTTTGTTGGTCAAGTGTCCGCTCCTGTTAGTACACTTAACTGTGTGATTTATGTGTCATTTAATCACATTAGCACACCTGGAGGTTTGCGGTGACATCTCCGGGCTTCTCTCCTTGCCTTTGTCCTCGTCTGACAACATTTCATACTTTAAATCAAATGTTATATGTGGCTATATCTCCATCTTTGCCAAGTTTTTCACAACCCACAGTAATGTTAGATAGCCACTGACCATTGATGTAGGCCAAATTAAAGGTTTAGAACACCACCTGTGAGATGTCGTGGTATAGACTACAGTCACGTGCTGCTATACTGTATATCATCACTCATGAAATGACTGTCCAATCAAATTGCTGGAAAAAAAAAACAATCAAATTGCTTTTTTAGAACTCCAGTAACTGTTGTATAATACTAGTTCACTCAAGAGCATTAGTTACCCTTGCGTATTATACAAAATGTTTTTATTACCTTTGTTGTAGTTTGCACTGGGGTAGAATTGATGCACTGAATCATAAATACTTTAAGGGTAGAGGAGCAGTCCATTTCTATCCCATATTGAATAATGTACAGCACACTAAGTTCCAAATAGAGTTCTTTACTGGACTCCAAAGTAATTGTCCCCTTCCCAAGGCTAAAGGTCAAGGTAAAGTCAGTGTACAAACGTAGTAGTACTGAGGCTACTGCCCCAGGGACAAGCTATTAGACTGCCAAAAGGGAAGTGGTGTGCTTATTATTATGAAACTGCTGTGAGGGGTGTTTATAATATTCCCTCTTTCATCAGTCATCAAGCTAAATACTGTAAATATAAAACAATATGATAAACTGCAGTTCAACATCACAGCGATAATAAACATATTCTTAAATTGATACTTCTCTGACAGTATCAGACAGTACTGGTGGACCTAATGAAGTGGGTGATGAGTACATCGCTTTAGAAGAGGCGATGTGTGGGTGTCTGCAGTCTGCACTCTCTTTTGAATTTCTTCAAATTGGCAAGTGGAGATAAACACCAAATCTGCTCGTGACATATGTGATAAGGCATCAAAGACAGTGAATGGGATGGCTGGTTGGTGATGTTGGGAGGGACAATTGTCCGATCAGTCGGCTGAGTTGGAATTACTCTGTAATTTTTCCAAGCCTGTGGGGAAATTTAATTTTGGATGTGACATTTCAGAGACAATGTGTCAGCGTTCAGCTGTTTGGAGAGGACAATGAAGCAAAGTAGCGCTGACATTTATTTGCTTTCAATACTCACAATCATTCAGTTCACTTAAGTCAAAAAGACTTAATGGGCTATGACCAATTGCAGAAAGTTTAATAGGGTGGTAGTATAGATCGCCCACAAATTTAGTAATTTACTGTAATGTTATTGCAATACACTGTACATGGTGGGAAGGCCGACTTTATGTACATCTATTGTCATTCCTGCACCTTGCTTTTTGAGCTGTGGCTCAAACAGTTTGTACAGGTGGTCCTGTTGGGCTTATTTTAGAAAATCTGGTTGTTTTGGACCCAAAATGTGAGAAAATAATAAGGTTGCTGGTGAAAGAAGTGGAACAAATCTTTCTTTTTTTGTGTTCTTTGACAAAGTAGCTATTCTTTTTTTTCTGCACTGTGGAGTATTACACAAGTTGAGCCCAGGGAGAAAGGAACCACACAATAATGACAATCACATTGTGTACAATAGAACTCTTTTGGTTCATGTAGAAGAATGGGTGTTTATAATGCTTTATGAGACTGCTCGCAAATGAAGAAAAGGAACATTGACTGACTGCACTGGGACCTCTCTCTCTTTACAGGTCAAAATGTTCTCTTTCTTGATAGTAATAATAAGTATATTATCAAACAACACCTTCCTTTGCGTTCATCCATATCTGCTCACTATGAAAATTGGTGTGAATATGATATATTTGCGCTGCTGTGTACTCCTTTTATTTTGTCAATGTTATCTTTTGGCCTGCCGCATGACATGTTAAATAATGGAGGGAAATTACATTCATACATTCAGATATTTCAAAGAGCAGAGAGACTGACAGTGAGTAAATGTTGCCTCCCAGGAGCATGATTGAAAGCTACTGTAAGTTGTCTTCTGGACATATAATTAAAATTTATGCTTCCAACACTATATATCATTTCTTATATTTTTGTGTCTGAGCCTATGTGTACTGCATACATGCATTTATGATGCACATATAAATAATTTCTGAAAATGTCCATCTATGAATGCATAGTATTACAGATAATGATTTTTTTTATTCCGGCATGAGTGTGTGGTTTATTTTGTCCAGTACTGGACTCGTGGGTTCAGCCATGAGGTTAACAAAGGTTTAGCATGATGAAAGATCCCCATGAATTAATTGTGTGCGTGTGCGTGTGTGTGTGCGTGTGTGTGTGTGTGTGTGTGTGTGTGTGTGTGTGTGTGTGTGTGTGTGTGTGCGCGTGTGTAGGCGGGCTTGCTATCTGCTTATGTGCTCTGTGCTCCACATTGAGGGAGTGTGCCGGTTAACTGCGGGCCAACTGGCACCAAGTTCCCCTGGCAGTGGGCTGGCATTCGGATGCCCATTCAGCTTCTACCACCTGTCTGGTCCCTGGAAGAGTCACTGGGCCCCTGCAGAGAGGTTCTCCTCCACGGTGGAGAGTGTAGCGTATCCATGTGGGTCGTGTGCACTTTGTGTGTGGGATGTGGGTTGGGCGGCATTTGTACCCTCAGAGGAGGAGAGCAAGTAAGGGCAATTTGAGCTTCTGGACCTCCAGATCTCCGCAACGGGGGGAAAAAAAACTGTCAGAGTGGGACGACCATGGAGCCGATGTGTCTCTCCTTCCCTCAGTCCGTCTGTTTGCCTGTCCATCTGCATTCTCAATAATTTCATTTTAACTGCCTATTTGCCTTTATGAGTAAGCAATTTTGTGTATTTGAATGTATGTGCACAGTGGCTTTATGATCCCTTTCAAATCCTCTAGTTGCTACAAAATGTTACTAATCAGGTTAATTACCAGTGTTGCCACAGTTACTTTGAAAAAGTAATTTGATTTCTGATTACTCCTTTAGAACTAACTTTAGTGATTACTCTATTTTGAAAGTAACAATAAAAGTCAATTAGATTACAAGTTACTTTTGTAGTTATATTCAGCAGCTGGGACACAATAACAATATTCTGCAAGCCCTACTAATGGATTTAAATCGTAGTACTCGCTAAGCTAACAGCACCAAATTTAGCATAGTAAGCTAACTTAGCACATGACAAATAGGTACGACAACTTTACCATCTATTATTTGTATGCACATGAATACGGCGGCATGAACTTACTTCTCATGAACACACTCGGGGAAAAGATGATGACTGTTTTCGGTAATATGTGAAATAATGCTAGCTCTGCAACTTAAATAACTGTGTCACTCAATACAATATACACAATATCGTAACTAATTTCTCTCCAACTGTTTTCCGGACGTCATTAAGGCTATCGTACGTAGGACCCACGAAAATAGCACCTGCAACATTTTCTTGAGTCTTCTCTCCACATTGAATGACATTAATTGTTATCTTGTTATCATTTACCTGTTTTCGTGTTGCCCTGTAGTATTAGAATGTGTGTGTAACGTACCTGTCATGCCACGTTGTATTTGTGTTGCACGTTTATTCTATTTTTGTTTAGGTCTGACTGCGTTTGGTGTTGTGCCTTCCAGGTCATTTCCGGTAACGAACGACTAAACGACTCACTGACTGCGAGAGTGCCTTTCTGCTGATTGCTCTTTAAAGTATTGTGCTTCAGCAAACAGAAGTACCTTGAATTTTCTTGGGGGACTCATCCTCACCCACAGTACTTGCACAGTGACTATGATAAGTAACTTTAATCTGATTATTTGTTTGGAAGTAGTAATGCGTTGGATTACTTGTTACTGAAAAAAGTAGTCACCTTAGAGTCACACATTACAGGCATCACTGTTCGTTACATTATTGGTAGTGAGAGCTGTCATCACATACAACTGCACTTAGTTATGAGTCAGCTTTTGGCAGTGAGTTAACATCCAAGAATATTACCTTGAATTTACAGGGCGAAACATGGTTTTTATGGGCTAAACATTGTTTTTATGTAATCAAATCTGCGCTGTGCATCGCAAGATGTGGCTCAAAATATTAGTTCCTATCTACAGCTGATAGGCTTAGTTGTTTATTCTGACCCGTAATGTGCAGAACTCTGACGAATTGAGGCGTAATGCTGGCGAAAGAAAAGGGGCAAACCCTTCTTTATAGTGTGGAAGAGGAAGTCTTTGACTTTAATATTACAATCAGTTATTTTGTGACTTCATGAGGTCAATTAACACAGCTAACATGGATGTTGCCCATGAGCAAAGTCTTCTGAGTGGTATTCAATGCTATTTCCACATTGGTGGTCAAAGCAAGCAGTGACCTCTCGTGCGCCCAAGTGGCCTCAGAACATTTCGCTTGCGAGAACGTTCAGTCCAGAAATGACATGCTGCATGTTTAACACATTAGTTAATTAACTTCCCTTGTTTTCTTGAAATTTCTCTATATTTACCCTCAATAGAGCGAGGGGAGGGCTCACTGTGTGGAGGAGTCGCGGCTTTTCTGAAAGCCCATGTGCTCCCTTTTGGTGAGGGATTGTGTGAACATTAAGGATTAATAATTTAGCAATTGCAAAGAGTGCTTCTGATTAAATAATGAAAAAGCCCGGCGCTGATGATCAAGCTTGGGCGAACAAGTGAGCATATGTGTGCTTGCATGACAAGGGGGTTTATCCATTCACATGCCTGCTTGCACTCAGATGGCACCCCATCACATAATACCTCCAATCAAGGCTGAGCTACGGCACTGGGCCATGACAAGAAAAGAGTCATTACAAAGCAGAGAGATCCTCCGTGTCCTTGTGCACTTGCAATCAACAAGGACAATCAGGCAAGTGAGAGACACCATTTGTGTTTTATTATTTGTGGCTCAAACCTGATTGCTCAATTCGTAGTCCACCGCAAATCACACTTGATTCATGCTTGTGTTTCACAAGACCTTTTCCATTGAATCATTTGAGCATCTGTCCATCTATCTATCTATTGATCTAAATACAGTATCCAAATAGGGGAAAACTACAAGTTTTACCCTTTGAACTAATCCTGGAGTGTAACGCACTTTCCCAGCCTTCTCTGCCAAGCCTATATGCATTCTTGGAAGGATTCTTCATGGGTCCTCCGCAGCTCTGTCATCATGGCCGTCTTGAAGTCGTCGACGTCTTCAAAACCTTGGTAATCTGCTTGAGCTTGGAAAAGAGGGGCGAAAAAAAATCACACGGAGCCAGGTCTGCTGACTCGGGGGTTTGCTCCAACACGACAATGTTTTTCTCGCCAAGGAAGTGAGCAGGTGAGTTGCCATGGTAAAGCAGCCACAAGTTGTCCTGCCGCAACTCTCAATGAATGAAGCAAGCCCTGCAGGATCTGTTTGTAGGACGTGCCGGTTGAGCATCTGGACCTGTGGCGAGAACTCGCAGTGGACGGTCCCCCTCACATCAAAGAATGCAAACAATACGACTTTGACTCGCTTACTTTCTTCAGCCTGCGTGAAGTTGGACTCTTTCACTGCAGGCGCTGGCATTTGCTCTGAAGGATGAACAGGTCTCATTGACCACATCGTTACTCACTCTGCTCATTGCTTGACAACCTGACAAAGAGGATATGTACCTGTATATAAAAGCATGTGGGAAAATTGGTTGACGAGAGCTGAGGTCACAGTTATGTACTCCAGGATGGAAAACTCGTCGTTTGTAGTTTAGGTTTGATTCCCCTATTCACTGATTTTTTTTTCAGATTTTAGATTTTCAGAATATACTATTATATATTTTTTTGCTTTTTCTTTTTTTCTTTTTTGGGGAGGAACCAATTCAAAAAATGCTTCAATCAATAATATTTGGGAGTAAAAATAAATAAATAAATAAATATTTATATATATATATATATATATATATATATATATATATATATATATATATATATATATATATATATATGCATCCATCCATCCATTTTCTGAGCCGCTTCTCCTCACTAGGGTCGCGGGCGTGCTATATATATATATATATATATATATATATATATATATATACACACACACACACACACACAGCGAGAGAGAGAGAAATTGATCCCATTCCTCCCAATCCCGATTTTACGGAATCCTGATAAAACCATGGTTTGCACTCTCGTCATGGTTTCCACTCCCGTTGACTTTGTTGCCATAGTTCCCGCTCTCAGTGACTTTCATTTCCACTCCCGCTGCAGTTTGTTCCTGCTCCTGCCCAATCCTGTGATTAATAGTGAAATTCACTCCCATCCCACAGAAATCTTGTGGGACCCAGGGGACCAAAAAAATGTCAGCCTCTAGCTCCGAGAATAGCAGGGGTTCACTGTATATCTTTTGTGACACTAATCCTGGAATTTTTATGACACAGCTCATATATTATCAAACCTTTGAAGTATTGCGAATTTACAGGTCATTTATAGGTCTAAATTGTTTCTGTCAGTCATCATTCAGGCGCATGGCATGATCTCCTCAAGAGTGGGGTTGAATGGTCAAAGGCCATTAAAGCCTGTTGCTGTCTGCAGCCTGTAGTTTTTTATCACTGGCAGCAGTCTTCGAGCCTTCAGCTTGACCTATGGACTGCACCTCTGAGGTCGTAGCTGGAAGCGGCGGGCGGTCACCCAACCGGAACCTTTGATGCCCTCGGTCAACATGAGGTGAAAAGTCAAAGGTCTCGGTGTGCTCATGTTTTTTGATTAGCTTGACATCACTAAATGTATTGCACTTTACTCAACATGTTCTCTTTGAATGTAGCTGTATAGTTAAATGTAAGTGTAATGAAAAGTGGGTGTGTTCTTGCTGGGAGCAGTGAGAATGTATTGTGGCCAGGGCCTCCTTCCTATAATGCAAACCATCCTTCATGTCGTATCTGAGGCTGCTAATGTCTGGAAGCGCTGCTGTCTACTGTTTGTTATTCATGGCCAAGTTCTTGGCGTTGTGAGAGCACTCATCAATAACCCCCTGCCTTACTCTACATGTTTGTGTGTATTTAACAGTTCACTGTGCTCAACACCTCTCATAGAAATTTTGTATCAATACTTCTAAGTACCTCATCCATAACTAGTTGGCATGGAAACATCATGTGAAATTACGCTAATATTTTATTCATTGTGACACAACATTTCAAAGGATTCTTATTAGATGCTTGCCCTCTTTATAGATACATTTTTCAACTAATGTAACAAACTCTTTTCTGATAAAGGCACTGATCAAATCATCCATCCATCCATTTATCTGTTTTCTACCTATTATCCTGTTTAGGGTCATGGGTAAGCTGGAGCCTATTCCATGTGATTTTTGGCAAGGAGTACACCCTGGACTGATCGTCAGTCCATTAAAAGGCACATATAGACAAATAACCATTGCAACATTATCCAAAGTATTGCTATTACATGGTTCCACAGTGGCTAATTTGAACTAATGAATATTCCTCTAATAGGTTAATGAAGATATACTGTATAACGTTTGAGACAAAGTGTTCCTCTTAAACCACATTTTAAAGTTAACCCCTGCTCCCTCTTCTTTTTGTCACTTTAGTTTATCTCTGTGATTAATTCCTGGTTGCTTAGAGTCCCGTCCGGGTACCTTAGGAAATAATAGAACCACAAATAATTGTGTGTCAGAATGCCCTTGTGCTGACTGACCTACACATCATATGCACTCCAAGTGCAAATGAATTGGGCATCGTGTTACACGGGCGGCAAAGACAAAGTAAGCCTGGCCTTTCTGCTCTGTTAATAAGATGACATTTGGCACAGCATCACCTCTGGATAAGAGCCTTGCTGGCTTTGGTTTTTTTTTTGTGTTTTTTTTTTTACGTTATTTTGTTTTCTTGGTGTGTACTGTATGTGGCAGGTATCATTTGTACAAACCCAGGAAAGAAGAGCTTGGACCTTGTTAGCACACAAGGAGGTAGAGAAGAGGGTGATTGTGCAGTATACAAGCTTATTATGAGGACAGATAAAATGTACACCTACACATGGTTTCACAAGAATTATTAAAAAAAATATCATGAGTTGAACTCAAAGATGAAAGACTTTGGACACACACAAAGGCTTATTTCTCTCAGAAAACCAGTCAATATCTTGTGTGACCACCATTTGCATCACACCGTGCAACATAACTTTGGATAGAGTTGACCAGGTTACCGATTGCGGTCCGTGGAATATTGTTCCACTCCTCTCTAATTGCTTTGCCAAGTTGCTGGATTTTACCAGGAAGAACATGCTGTTGTATATATCGATCCAAAGCATCGCAAACATGCTCAGTGGGTGACATGTCTGGTGAGTATCTTGGCCATGCAAGGAATAAGATGTTTTTCGCTTCCAGGCAAATAGTTTTGGATGTTTCCGGATTTTTGGCTGGCCTGGATCTCACTCGGATTGACATACAGTAGATCCACATTCAGAAGAAAAATGAACCTGTATTGGATCATCTTTAAGGGACAGTTTACGTCATTAGTGTGATATGTTTCATAAATCATACATTGATACAGGACAGAAAGCGGAGCAAATGATCATGAGTCACACTATTTGACGTCATAATTGAATTGTATTAGGCTTTCATTTAGCCGCTGAATCTAAATTTCCTTCCTATTTAAATTGTAGATAGTTCAATCAGTTGATGCAGTTAAATCTATTCACTACAAATAATGATGAATATACATTTACCTGTACATTGGAATAGATTATTTCTACTCATAATATATCTTATGTGTTCAAAATCCAAGCAAATTGATTGTCAGTCAGCTTCTTGGAGCAGATTGTGTTTTCTTCTTCAGGTCCGCTGCATTTGCTTTGTCGCCCCCTCTCTCTCGGTTTCAGAGCGACTTGCATTCGTGTGTACACAGTATCTCGGTTGCCTTTCTGGCCTGTGGCTCCCCTTCCTCCTCTGTCTCGTCTTTCATTTTCTCCCAACAAGCTCCCTGCCCTTTGTCGCTGCAGCTTAGACAAGATTATCCCCCCGTCATTCCACCTTAACGTTGCGTCTCGCACTTCCCGCGGACCTCAGGCGTGACCCTGAAGGCGACAGGAAATGGGCATTTGCAACCCTCACTCCTCTTCATCTGGTACGTTCCGTGCGTGCGTCGCAGCTCCCTGCAAGCGGGAGCACTTAGGACAGGTCACAGATCATTTGGAGCACCTTGAGTGTACTGCGGCAATTACTCTCCCCTCTGGTCACCTCCATCGCCCCCGCCTACTCTCCATTTTCCGCTTTAAGTAGCGGCCCCTCTCCATTATCCGCTCACCTCACACTGTGGAAGTCACTAGCGGTGTCAAGCCTGCAACGCACGTCTCACCTGCTGCTGTGTGACGGCCGGGGAATCATCTGTGTCTGGTTTATCTGCAACGTGGCCATCAGCATCATCAAGGTGCCACCGTGTTTGTCATCTATCCCAGCAGAGGAGGCAGGAAGCCAGCTCAAATTGGCTCCTGGAATAAAGGCGATCCATCCGTCAGCCATCTCCCTGATATGTTCCCTTCATTGCAGTATCTCTGCTATCCGCTGTGCGTCTGATGCGCACAAATACCCATCACGCGTGCGCGTGTGTGTGTGTGTGATTTATGGCAACTATATGGTCTTCAGCAGGCACTAGTAATCCATTTAGTGACATCACAGAAAGGAGTGGGAACCAAAGAGTTGTGGCACTTACTCATGACTGCCATCCAGTGTGATCTCTTATCTCACACACACACACACACACACACACGCACACACACACACACACACACACACACACATAATGGCATCACATTCTAATTGAGGATGCAATCAATATGTTTGGTGTAAATCATGGCAATGTAGTCACCCCTAAAAGTGTGTGTCTCTTCTTTTCCATTGATTCCACTGGTTTGTTTGCTTTGACAGGGAATCTATCACTCACCGACAAACACACAAAGACACACACTTAAGCACAAATCTCCTGCATCACGCAGTGAGATGGCACTATTGGTGAGTCCCTTGGGACATCAGACACACACACACACACACACACACACACACACACACACACACACGCACACACACACAGGAATGCATGCACACAGTAGAGACACCGCAGAGTTTGCCAATAACAGTCAATGAGATTGATTGAGCTAATTGTGTTGTATAAAAATAAATTAATACATTAATAAAAAAAACATCCCAAAACAGACATGTCTGCATTTTATTAAATTTCATCTGACTAGTTGACATCTGTTCAGCATCTCCAGTTACCTTTCTGATGTCTTAAATTAGTCCCCCCTAAAGAATATTGTTCAAATCAGTCTTTTATTTCAAACTTCATATACATTCATAGAAAAAAAAGCACAAAACCAACATAATATGAAAACATATTTGTGACCATTACAGAAATAAAATGTAGTTTAAAAAAAAGACCAGCTTTACCCAATTGGATTATACTGCCAAATATAGTAAAATAAATGCTATTTATACAAAGTGATGAAGAAAATAAATGTTTTTTTAAGATCCCAAAATGTTTTAAAGCAATATATGTACGATATATTTTGTATTGTTTGTTCACTGTTGATCTATGATACATTCTTACAAAAATAAGCTTCCCTAATCATTTTCCTTTCTACATTAAAGATTGAGGGCAGCTTCCACAAGTGGCCATGTGCCATTATGTTTGACATTTTCAACACCACACGTTTATCTGAAAAAGCAATTGTGAACCATAGATAATTGTTTCTAACAGCATGAGCTTTATGTCAGACATATTTAACAACAAACCGCGGTGTGTGTGTGTGAGTGTCCTTCTAGCCTTTATTCAAAGTGTTTCAACAAGGAGCATAATAGATGGGATTTCACAATTTTTTCCTATACTGCTTGTCCTCATTAGGGTCGCGTGTGAGCTGTAGCCTATTCCAGTTGGGTGCACCCATATAGACAAACAACCGTTCACACTTGCATTCACACCTATGGACAATTTAGAGCCTTCAGTTAACCTAACATGCTTTGTGGAAAGTGAGAGGAAGCCAGCGTACCTGGAGGAAACCCAGACAAGCAGAGAGAACAGCCAGCAATTAAAAGAGTCATGGGCTTGTGAGGCCTGTAGGATGGGGCGAGTTGCCGCTTCCTCAGAATTGCAGAGGGCCAGTTCCCACGGTGACCAAGTTCTAGCAGCACCATTGTTACGGCCACCCTTTGAAGCCATCCCAGTCCCCCAACCCAAAGTATCTTGCCCCCAAGTCTCTCGCTCTTCTCTCTTGCTCGTTTTCCTCCATTCATTGCTTCCTCACATCCTAGGGCCAAGGCTTGCGCTCCTATGGCCACACTGCCAAATGGTCCAGACATAAAGCATTGCAAAGTAGACAATACACATGGTAGCCTCCCTGCCTGAAACTTAAATATCTGCACACTGCTCTGATTTTAACATGGAACCTTGTTTGGGTTTTGTGTGTTGAATCACAGGAAAAGGTTTATTCACGTTTTGTGTCATACCGAAATAATACAAATCGAGCGTTTATCCCCAGTGAGCTCAGCTTTATACGGCTGCTGAACAGATTTATGTGTGGAAAAAGCACAGAGAAAGAAGGGATTCTTGAATAGCACTTTACTCTTTGTGGCAGAGGGCTGAGACACTTTGTAAGATGAATAGCCGTGATGTCAGGTGATTTCAACAAGGGGGAAAATGTAAATAACCATAGCTGTAGCAATTTGTGGCTTTAAACTGCTCTCAGATCTTGTGAGTAAGTTGTGACATTTTAAAGAAGCAGTAATACACAACATTTTTTTTCCCACTCTATCGCTACTCCTTTTGGTTTTGAAGTGTGATTTACTTTAAAGCAACTGTGCTAAATACATTCAGGTACCAATGAAAAGCATTTTGTTTTGTTTTTATCCAACAAACAAAAAATATTTTAGTTGAAAGGGAAAAGAAATTGAGATAAAATGGAACCAAATCTTTCTGGGAAAAAGTTCTGATGCATGATGTCTCGTGAGATCACACAACGTATCACACAAGTCCTCAGATCAGTGAGAATCAAAGGATTAATTTTGGACATGGACATTGATATCACAGCTTTTTATGTTGTTTGTGCAACACTTATTTTTTAAGATGTACCAGCTTTAACAATAGGTGTTAAGAGAAAAAGTGTGAGAAAAGAAGAACAAAAATATACACAGACGTTACGTGAGGTAAGCTGACTTATTCAAAGCAGTAAGTAGTTTTTAAGAACCTGTTCCTGTAGTGAGTCGAATATAAAAGATGCACTGTAAAAAGTGTAAATCTTCCCATTTTTTTTTTTTTTTGCCAAAGTGTCACATATTGGTAAACCTATCCAGTGGAAAAAAAGGTATACCTGGTGGCTCAAAAGAGAGTTGATCTCGAGGCAGGAGTTAGAGTTCGAAGCTGTCCTTTGACTGCTCTCAGTCTCAGTGTTGTCAGGTGGGCTTAAATCCCCAAATGTTTCATTTTCTCCGGACCAATAAGAGTGAAACTGGATAATTTCCAAAGGCACTGTGATATCTTGTAAACGACACAAAAACTGCACTAAGCCTTTTTGGTCTCCTGACATACTTTTAGAAGAAAGTCGGCTTCTTTTTTTCTTAAGGATACTTAACACATTTTCAGTACGTACTGGATGTGCTGTATCTTCTGTCCATAGTTGAAAATATTTGAGTTAAAGGCAACAAACCCATTTGTATTTTTTTCAATCGTTTACCCAATGAGAATCGTTAAGATAATCGGTAAGAAATCAGATCAATGAGCATTATTGATAAAGGAATGGAGTTCGCTAAACTCTTTTCCCATCCTTAGCAGTAAGACTCCAGCATCACCTGATATCTTGTCTATTGTTAGCAAAGTTGCGGCACGGTCGCCGACTGGTTAGAGCATCAGCCTCACAGTTCTGAGGTGCGGGGTTCAATCCCCGTCCCCGCCTGTGTGGAGTTTGCATGTTCTCCCCGTGCCTGCGTGGGTTTTCTCCGGGCACTCCGGTTTCCTCCCACATCCCAAAAACATGCATTAATTGGAGACTCTAAATTGCCCGTAGGCATGACTGTGAGTGCGAATGGTTGTTTGTTTCGATGTGCCCTGCGATTGGCTGGCAACCAGTTCAGGGTGTACCCCGCCTCCTGCCCGATGACAGCTGGGATAGGCTCCAGCACGCCCGCGACCCTAGTGAGGAGAAGCGGCTCAGAAAATGGATGGATGGATGGATGTTAGCAAAGTAAAGGCTGAGTATGTTTTTTTTTTAAATTATTATTATTTTTTTACAGTAGTTCATGTCTTTTTGAACTTGTGTTGAAAATGTGTTGAAATTTAAAAAAAATACGTTGCCTGTAGCATTATTAAAGCTTTAATGATGGTGACAGTTTGACCCTCGTTGGAGGAACAAGGAAAGGCAGAGACAAGAAAATCCTTTACTTCATTTCCTTATTGCACATATAATTGAAATTCACATCGACTGTTCGTTATCTTTATCAAGGCACTTCGTCTTTTCCGACCTTGCCTCTTACCTCACGCCCTTCTCCACCAGCCAGTTTTTGCATTCCAAACACAGGCATCACACAACAAGGGCCACAGTGGAAATAACTTTCACGCCACAGTAATTTGCTCTCATCTCTGCCGCGGCAGTTTCAGAATGAATATAAGAAGGGGATAATACCTTCAAATTCAAACCTTAAGAAGCTTGTGTGACTCTTAAACATATATGGGAAATTAGTTACCTTTTTTTTTTTTTTAAGAGACACAGTTTCACGTCATCATCCAGTCACGTGCATAAAGACAACCAATCAAAACATTCATTTACACTCACATTCACAAATATGTACAATTTAGAGTCTTCAATGAACCTCAATTGCATGTTTTTGGCCAGAGTACCCGTGCCAACCACTATCCCACCATACTGGCATGGTTGCATCCAAAATATGTATTTTTCAAGTAATAGATCACATTCAAATTGTGAATTGTAAAGCAACATCTTCATGCAACAAGCAGGTGAAAAACGCATCGCGTCAAGCACCACTAGAGAGGAGGAGCAAAAACCTCTTAGCTTGAGAGTCAAATGGATTAGGACATAAAATACAGATAGAGGTCCAAGTAGGTGAGACAACAAAGAGAGTATTTGGAAGGGAAAAGTGAAGAAGAGATGATAAATCCAATCAAACCACTTTGGGTTTCATCAATAAGCATTGTCCTAAAATGGCTGCCGCTACCCATATCGGGCTTTAGGCTGCGGCTAGGCTAACACACGAGCTAAACCCAGAATAATGGAAAAGCGAGGCCAGTGTGGAGAAGGAGAATGTTACCAGCAGATTAGCACCAGCGAAAGGATTCATTCACACAACCGCAGTGGGCATGTTACAGAGAGAAAGTCACCTATTGGATTGCACGGATTATGGATTTATCCAATGTGGTCTGTGTACTGTTGTAGTAGAGCTAGCTGCTGAATATTCGCCAGCTGTCTAAACCTAGAGGACAACAGTGTGTTGATTATATGTCTGACAAATCTAAAAATCAAATATGTTGTAGATTAATGCCCGCTTTCTACTGCCTGGCACATACTCAACTTTTATCTGCTAGGTATTGGTGCTTTTCCGCTGGCAAAACCGGGAAAAACAGATACTATGTGTAGCTCCACGTGCAAAGATGATGTCACAATTATGTCGTGAACCACTGCTGGTCACCCATTCGTCGAGCAGGTTTTTCATTGCCATTGCAATATTTGAGTGCCCTCAAATGGCTTAGCAGCCCTAAAATCAACACTTGAAAAATGAAAATCAAAGTAATTTTTTGCCACTGGCCACATTGTAGTTATGGTTTCCCTCGCAGGGTCGTTATGACTGTGAACACATTGAAATGTATGATCGTCTCAACATACATACTGTATACACAATAAGATTGATGGATGACTACTTTTGAAATCAGAAGCTAGTAAAAAGTAGTTTTTTCGGCAGTTTTTCAGTTTATTTTGGAAGGGGGATTGGTAACAAAAAAATATTGCATTGTCTCAACATTATTAAACGTAAAGACAATTTGCAATTTTGGTGTTTTAGTAACAAAAATGAAGTCGACGCACATGATTTGCTTTCGTAGGCCAGGTAAAATGACAAGGTGATGCAGATCTGGCCCCCAGGCCACAGGTTTGACAGTATGACAGTAGTTTAAACGAATGCTATTACAGTAGTGCCTTGACCAGGCTAACCATGTCACTCAATTTACCCATATATAAAATCAATTTCTCCAATAAAATGCATGGAAATGACGTCCCTGTAAACTTTTTAATGTTTTAATAAAAAAAAGATATGCATGGTTTTGAACAATATAAATATAAGAACATCATTGAACATTATCAGAGAATGTAAAGAAAAAAAATGGTTTCATGAAGAGTTCTTAAACCGAAAAGCACACACGCACGCATGCACAATCACACACACACACACACACACACACACTTGTGCCTGTAAAGCCGAGGCCTAGTGAGTGACATCAGGAACTCTGACTCCAACTCCGTTAGCCATTTACCACACCGTTAGGTCAGTCCTAGCGTCTTCTCCATGGTCCTTGTGAGTTTTTACATTTTGTATTCAAGTGTTTGACTGTTTGTAGTGCATCAGCAACTGTCACGCTCGAAAAATTTGTAAGTTGGGGCAACAGGAAATCAAGGCACACGACGTCTGCCGTTCTCAAAGGATTTTTACGAGATGTTGGAGTGTGTCTGTTTTTTTTTTTTTGTTCATTCATCTAGATCAGGGGTGTCAAATCCACATCGGGCCGCATCGCTGTTATGACTTCCCTCGGAGGACCGCTACGACTGTGGACCCATATTAATGAAAGATTACCTCATATACTGTAATTGCAGTATACACAATACATTGATGAATAACCAGTTTTGAAATCAGAAGCCTATAAAAACATGTTTTTCAACTATTACATTTATTTTCAAAGGGGGGTTGGTAACAAAAAAATGCTTGTAAATATCTCAATGGCATTACACCAGAACACAATTAACAATTTTGATTTGGTTTCGCGGGCTACATAAAATGATGTGGCGAGTCGGAGCTGGCCCCCGGGCCACCAGTTTGGCACCTGTGATCTAGATGATTATAGGGGAGGTCAGAGGTCACTGACGTTGGTGCACAAACTCTGTTATTGAGCCAAAGGTCAGGTCTAGGGCCCACTGCTTCTTCCACTTTAATCTCATCCCACCAAGCCTTCTCGGATCTTCTTGCTTCTCTATACACTACGCCGCAGCCATACAGTTAGTCCCTCCTCCTCATTTCCTCCCTTCTTCACTTGACTATGCTAGAATATCCAATCTTATCTGACTCTCGGTGTCTCTCTCCTTCCTGGCGCCCTTCCTCCACATTTGCTAAGATGACAGGAGGGTGTTTTTCCTTTGTTGGCGAGCTGCTTGCATATTCTCTCCTCTTTTGACAGGTAGAAGACATAAAAGACACTAAAAGACCGAGCATGATGGAATCCTCTGGAGGAGTGAGAGGCGGCGCGATGGGGAGTGAAAGAAAGAGGTGGAGAGGGATGGAGGGCAAGGGGGAGGGTAAAGATAAGGTGCTAAAGGTAAAGCATGTAGTGATAGTGAGGGGGATGGGTTGAGTCATCGTGGGGGGGGCGGGGGGGTGGGACTTCGACAGTCCGTGACCTCAGTTAAGTCTCTTGGACGGCGTGCTGATGCGTGAAACCTGAGCACACGCAGCATCAGCACGCCTCACTTCCTGAACACAGCGGAGGCCTGACAGAGGGCAAAGCGCATATACACAAACACACACGCAAGACCGTTGCACTTGCCGTGGCACGTTCACTCCTTTCGTCGCACACATGCAGCTTCCTCACAGGCTCGTGTGTCGAGCTCACCGCCGAGCAGAGAAGGTCAGCTCAGGCCTCGCGGCGTGGCCCTAGGTGCTGGCGCCCCCATGACCCTTCAGCTGCTCTTCACCTCTCGTGTAAGCGCGTGCGCGCGTACGTGCGTGCGGCGCAACGTGTGCGTTGTCGTTGGCGCCCGGCCAGGCCAGCGCTTGTCTGCGGCCTTGCGCAGTTGTATGATTCACAACACGCCTCAGGCAGGTCAGACTATAATCCAACACGCTCGCTTGCTCATGTGTGAGTGGATTGGCGCTAACCACCTCTGTCCAATCAGCAGTGTTAATTGAGACAAACGAGCCAATGAGGAAATGTCACACAGTCAAGTGGAAAACACTGCCAGCAGCTCTTTGTGTGCTGCAAAAGGTTTATTCAGGGTTGAGGCAAATTAAATATTAAGATGCTGTTGATGTGGTGTTGTGTGTGCGTCTTTGTGTGACATTGCTGTGAAGCAGGATTCTCCCGGTGCAACTGCTCATCTGCGTTTGCATACCATTCACCTGCGAGCGTACACACCAACGTGCACACCGCATGCACGCGCACACACATTTGTTAATCAAATAAGCAGCTCTTTTAATGAGTCCCTCCCTCCTCCTTTCTGGGTTCTGCGCTTAGGTCTCTGGCTGTGCACGCTCGTCTCCTAACAACGGGGCTCGGTGAGAAGCACAAAATCTTGTCTGTTTGATATGACGACACATGAAGGGTTGGGAGATGCAGGTAAGGGAGCTGAGTGACTATAAAAAGCCTCATCAGACCCAAGATGTGTGGCGTTGATGCGTTCCCTGGGCTCGAGAGCGGCGACGCTTGTGTTGTCAATGCTTGAAAGCAGGTGCGCCACAAGGCATTCTGGGACGGTAGTCACATGACGGCAGATCAATTTGTCAGCTCTGGCCAGCTCCCCCTACATGGAGGTGTGTGTGTATGCGTGGGCGTGCGTGTGTGTGTGTGTCAGCCGCAATAACGGCTCACAGACATTCAAAAGGGAAATCCATTCTGAATCAGGTGTGACAACAGTGCAGTGAACAGGCGGAGAGAGGGAGACTGCAGGCTTGATTCGTGAATATTAAAAATGTGACTCAAAGCACAACATGCAAGTGCCAAGAGGCCCCTGAAGATGCCATCAAGCAAAAACTCTGGAGAATATTTTCACACTTCATAAATCATCAATTTTAATGAGTTTATTGAGATAGATATCTGCCAGTTTCAATGTGTCATGGAGTACGAGGCAAAATGTAATACCTGTAGCTTTTAAAACAGCTTCAAAACTGATTTGTAGTCAGGAGACGTACACTTCTGTTGCTGCCGTGACGATCCCAGATCACCTACATGAGTGATCTTTAAAATCGGAGGAAGAGCCAGAACACCTCATCTCGGGATGCACCGATACGTGCTGATACGGTGCATCTGTTCTCGTACTTGGACGTGCCGATAATACGACACCCGATACAGTCTGTCATATGCAGGTACTACGGTACCAGGTACCTGTTCTCTAAAGATTCAACATGTGCTTGCTTCAAGCTCTGTATTAAAAATCCCAGTTGAAGTTTACAGTATAACTTACACAAAACAAAGACAATTACAGATCATATCTTTAAGCAAAGACAAAGCAAACCCCGCTAACACTACCCTAATGCTCACTCAAGTTTCAACACACCACAGATAGGCAAATGTGTAATGCTGTGTTGCATTTTCATCATTCTTTACCGTCTTTACCAAGTATAAAAAAATGTATTACCCATTGTCAATTGCTAAACTATAGAATGATTGCCGTGGATAACATGACAATGCATATGTTGAGACTGGTGTCTTAGTGCTTTGAATTCTCGTAGCTCATAGTGTATTTTCTTCTCTTCTCTTCTCATGTTCGTCTTTTCTGAACACCCCTTGTAGAGGCTGGTTCTTATTGAAGATAAAGCAACAAATGTATAGAGTTCTTTTGACGCTCGCTGACCTGAGTTCTCGTGATCTGCTGGCACGTGAAATCATGCTTGCTGCAAGGCAGGACTATATTTCCGTGTGTGTGTGTGTGTGTGTTATCAGCGTGAGGAGCGTGTCTGGCATGCTTTAAATAAGTGTGACACTTGAGGCTGCTTGAAGAAAATAATCACCAAGAGGTGTGTGAAGCTGTAATGTCACTACGGAATGATAATGGCTGGAAGAGCAGGTGGTTGGCGTCCTGTCGCTGACTAAACATTTTGTGTCACATTCACCCAGATGTGACCTTTACTTTTAAATACAAGGAGGGGCCCCCGAAATTCCTGAAGCTAATTAATTTACTAAATACACACCTCTCTTTCCCCTCCTTGAGCCATCACTTTATCGTGGTGGAGGGGTTTGTTGTCTGGGGCTTTACGCCCCTGGCAGGGTCACCCATGGCAAAGAGGTTCTAGGTGAGGGACCAGACAAAGCACGGCTCCAAAAGCCCCTATGACGAATACAAGTAATGGATTCAGGTTTCCCTGGCCTGGAGCCAGGCCTGGAGGTGGGGCTTGAAGGCGAGCGCCTGGTGGCTGGGCCTGCACCCATGGCACAGCCCGAAAGGGTAACGTGGGTCCCCCTTCCCATGGGGTAACCACCTGTGGGAAGGGCCAAAGGGGTCGGGTGCAGTACGAGCTGGGCGATCCGAAGCTGGCTCCTGGGATGTGGAATGTCACCTTTCTGGCAGGAAAGGAGCCTGAGCTGGTGTGTGAGGTCGAGAAGTTCTGACTAGATATTGTCGGACTCGCCTCCATGCACAGCTTGGGCTCTGGTACCAGTCCTCTCGAGAGGGGTTGGACTCTCTTCCACTCGGGAGTTGCCCAAGGTGAGAGGCGCCAAGCAGGTGTGGGTATACTTATTGCTCCCAGGCTCGGCGCCTGTACGTTGGGGTTCACTCCGGTGGACGAGAAGGTAGCCTCCCTCTGCCTTCGGGTGGGAGGACGGGTCCTGACTGTTGTTTGTGCCTATGCACCAAACAGCAGTTCAGAGTACCCACCCTTTTTGGAGTCCTTGGAGGGGGTGCTGGAGAGCGCTCCCGCTGGGGACTCCATCGTTCTGCTGGGGGACTTCAATGCTCACGTGGGCAATGACAGTGAGACCTGGAAAGGCGTGATTGTGAGGAACGGCCCCCCCGATCAGAACCCGACCGGTGTTCTGTTATTGGACTTCTGTGCTCATCACGGATTGTCCATAACGAACACCATGTTCAAGCATAAGGGTGTCCACACGTGCACTTGGCACTGTAAGGTGGTTGGTGCCTGTCGTGGCAGCAATCCCCGAACCCGTTGGTGGACACCAACGGTGAGGGATGCCGTCAAGCTAAAGAAGGAGTCCTATCGGGCCTTTTTGGCCTGTGGGACTCCTGAAGCAGCTAATGGGTACCGGCTGGCCAAACGGAATGCAGCTTTGGTGGTCGCTGAAGCAAAAACTCGGGCATGTTCGGTGAGTTCGGTGAGGCCATGGAGAAAGACTTCCGGACAGCTTCGAGGAAATTCTGGTCCACCATCCGGCATCTCAGGAGGGGGAAGCATTGCACCATTAACACAGTGTATAGTGGGGATGGGGCGCTGCTGACCTCGACTCGGGTCGTTGTGAGCCGGTGGGGAGAATACTTCGAAGACCTCCTCAATTCCACCGACACGCCTTCCCATGACGGAGCAGAGTCTGGCTTCTCTGAGGCGGGCTCTCCTATCTCTGGGGTTGAGGTCACCGAGGTGGTTAAAAAGCTCCTCGGTGGAAAGGCCCCAGGGGTGGATGAGATTCGCCCGGAGTTCCACAAGGCTCTGGATGTTGTAGGGCTGTCCTGGTTGACACGCCTCTGCAACATCGCGTGGACATCGGGGACAGTGACTCTGGATTGGCAGACTGGGGTGGTGGTCCCCCTTTTTAAGAACTACAGGGGGATCACACTCCTCAGCCTCCCTGGTAAGGTCTATTCAGGGGTGCTGAAGAGGAGGGTCCGTCGGGAAGTTGAATCTCAGATTCAGGAGGAGCAGTGTGGTTTTCGTCCTGGCCGTGGAACAGTGGACCAGCCCTACACCCTTGGCAGGATCCTCGACGGTGGATGGGAGTTCGCCAAACCAGTCTACATGTGTTTTGTGGACATGGAGAAGGCGTTCGACCGTGTCCCTCGTGGGGTAATGTGGGGGGTGCTTCGGGAGTATGGGGTACAGAACCCCCTGATACGGGCTGTTCGGTCCCTGTACGACCGGAGTCAGAGTTTGGTCCGCATATCCGGCAGTAATTCGGACTCGTTTCCAGTGAGGGTTGGACTCCGCCAAGGCTGCCCTTTGTCACCGATTCTGTTCATAACTTTTCTGGACAGAATTTCTAGGCGCAGCCGAGGCGTAGAGGGGGTCCGGCTTGGTGGCCTCAGTATTGCATCTCTGCTTTTTGCAGATGATGTGGTTCTGTTTGCTACATCGAGCCTTGACCTCCAACTCTCACTGTAGCAGTTCACAGCTGAGTGTGAAGCGGCTGGGATGAGAATCAGCACCTCCAAATCTGAGACCATGGTCCTCCGTCAGAAAAGGGTGGCGTGCCCTCTCCAGGTCGGGGATGAGATCCTGCCCCAAGTGGAGGAGTTCAAGTATCTTGGGGTCTTGTTCACGAGTGAGGGAAGAATGGAACGGGAGATCGACAGGCGGATCGGTGCAGCGTCTGCAGTGATGCGGACGTTGTATCGATCCGTTGTGGTAAAGAAGGAGCTAAGTCGAAAGGCGAAGCTCTCGATTTACCAGTCGATCTACGTTCCTACCCTCACCTATGGTCACGAGCTGTGGGTCGTTACCGAAAGAACAAGATCCTGGATACAAGCAGCCAATATGAGTTTCCTCCGCAGGGTGTCCGGGCTCTCACTTAGAGATAGGGTGAGAAGCTCGGTCATCCGGGAGGATCTCAGAGTAGAGCCGCTGCTCCTTCACATCAAGTAACTCATGGTTTGAACCTGCAGAGTACGAGAGGAGCCAGATGAGGTGGCTGGGGCATCTGATTCGGATGCCTCCCGGACACCTCCCTGGTGAGGTGTTCCGGGCACGTCCCACCGGGAGGAGGCCCCGGGGACAACCCAGGACACGCTGGAGAGACTACATCCTTCGGCTGGCCTGGGAACGCCTCCGGATCTCCCCCGGAAGAGATGGATGAAGTAGCTGGGGAGAGGGAAGTCTGTGCGTTCCTGCTAAAGCTACTGCCCCCGCAACCCGACCTTGGATAAGCGGTAGAAAATGGATGGATGGACACCTCGCTTTCGTGGTGTAAGTGAAGCAGGCTCGTCCTTCTCTAACCATAAAAAATGTCACCTACTGTGTACTGTCTGTAAGGAGAAGGTATCAGCAATGTATTTTGAATTTCATTGGAGCCATAATTACTGTAGGTAAACGTGCACAATCCCATGGTGACATTTTGAAAATTCTGCCTTTGCAAAGATTAGAACTCTGTTTTGATTGACACAGTCCCAGATACTGATTAGCAAAGCTGAGCAAAATATTAGAAACACCTTCCTGCATGATACGGTGTAGTTCTATTTATTTTAAAGCTGTCTCCCATCTTGTGCTTTCTCCAAGATATAATGTCTGTTGTGATACAAATACTGTATATACTGTAAAGAATGGACTCTTCTGGCTTCTCCTTTTTTTCCATCCTCCTCCACATGGTTGTTGCCTATTTCACTCTGACCCGTCGCTTCACAGATGCGTGTTTGAACGTACACACACATTGCTAAGATACTGATGAGGGCGTGTGATGCGTTGAGTTCCAAGTGAGGCCAGGCTTTTGAAAGATCTTGCAAAGAAATGTAAGAGTAGAAACGAAGCACAGGAGGTGTTGTGAGTGCATTGTGAACAGAATCAATATGGTTATAAAGCATTGCTTTTATGTGGTCAAGCATAATGTAATATTACACAGAGCATGTTTAGATCAGTGTTGGTGTTCATAACAGAAGTGTGTGCGCATGCATGTGCCAACATGTGCACGGTGCTCAGCTGGTCAGGCAAGAGTAGTGTAATTGCAGGGTTATTGCTGCCGTGCCTGATGGGTAATGGCACATTTGCAAATTAATTCTCAGTGCTGGGCTATGATTAGCATATGGACGGAAACCACTCACACACAAAGATTGACACACGCATGCACACATACACACATTCTGCAGCTTTCTTGTCACCAGTGTGTCAGGTCAGATTCAGTGTAATGTTAAATCAGAAGTGATTCTTGACCAACAGAGCCAAGGTATTATTTCTTGTCACGTTTATTTTGGTTGTTATTATACATTTACTGGCACAACATTGGACAATGTAATGAACAATAATATTTCTTACAGTGTTGTGGTTCTAGTTTGCAATGTTCTAGTTTGGCTACCTGAGCATTATTGTATCCCATAGGTAATGTGTAGAGAATGCATTGAATTATAATTGTTCGTCACTTCTACCACCGATTGTTTTTCTACAATTTAATCACATTCATATTTGAAAAGAAATAAACTTTTTTGTCAGTTGACATTTTCCCCCACATAGATTCAATGTCATTCAAAAGGCATTTAACAGTTTCCTTTCAGTTGACCTTATTGAAACGCCCGTTCTGTTGTATTTTAATGTAATGTTCCCTTATATTTTTGGAAAGGCAGAATTTTTGCTACAGCTCTTTTTTTTCTCTTCATCTTATGGTGTTGAGGAATAATATACTGCGCTGAATTTACTGTTAAATTCCTGTCCCTCAGATTGGCTGCTTTTCATTTATTTAAACTGGATCAAATCTAGATCAAATCCAATTAGAAAATTCCCGACTCCTCCATAAATTAAATTAATGAATCACCTGTGCAGTATATACGTTTTTCGAATAATTTCTTTTTAGCTTGTTAATCCGACACGGGTGTCTCTGTATTTGAGTTGGCTGACTCTCCTCCTGTTTGCACTTTTCACTTTTATTTCTGTTCTTTTCCACTCCTCTCTGTCATCTCCCTGTTGTTTTCTGATCATAGCGTTCTCAGACATGCACTATCTGTTTTGGTCCTCTGGGAGCTTTTATACTCAGCGAGAGAGGAGAGAGAGAGAGAGAGAGATTTGATGTGTATGCACGCGTGTCTTTGTGCCTTCTTGTGTATTATTTTACCTGCAATTTAAGCATAAGGAATTTGTCAAGAACATGAAGATTATCATCCTGTGCTGGTGTCAACTCCCATTACAGATTATTGAGATAAACAACAATCGTTAGGAGAGGTAATGAACTCAAGAAGCAGCAGCAGAAGACAAAGTCACCAATCCGAATTTTCTAATTATGTTGTGCATAACCATGTACCATTTTCAAAAAAATTACCCTCTTTTTTCCCTTTGAGCATGACAATGCTCTTATCTTTGAAGCAGGACAGAAAATACAAACCATCTTCACTGGAGAATTTCCTGGAATCGTCGAAAACGGCAAATTCCCGGGAGACAGTCAAGTGATCCAACTGCAGCCATAAAATGTGGCTTTTAATGACATGACATTTACATGTTGTGAGTTAGGCAGGAGGGCGGGCAGATGGCAAATATGAACACTGACAGTTGTTAGAATCTCATTTTGTGGCCGTCTAAGGGGTGTTTTGAGGAGTGTAGAGCCATTGTTTATTTAATTTTTTCCAGAAGTCACAAGACCAGAGTCTCAGGAAAAGGTACATCAGTGTTTTAACTGAGCCACAATGTTTTTCTAAACCTTAACGAGTTTGTCTTGGTCACAACTAGGAGGTGCCACTGTGGTTGTCGAAGATCGCCAAATTGAGTGAGCAGCGAATCAGAAGAAATCAACATTTAATTACTTCATAAAGTGTTTTCCTATATTAAACCTTTGGAAAATATTCATAATAGGCCACAATACTGACTGCTTAAAAAGTGTTCACGAGTTATATAAATAATATAAACATAATAATAATATAAATTAAATTCCTATAGTAATAGTAAAAAAATGTTGCAATTGTAATTTTTTAAAATGTGAAACATCACAATGACATAGGAGTGCACGACATATGTAAGGGCGCATACGGGGTAGAAGATATAAATTTTGCCGACGGTATACTTCCCATTATAATGTTTACATTTATGTTTCTATTGTGATATATATATATATATATATATATATATATATATATATATACCATCGGGGATTCAATTTACACTGTTATATGAATTTTCATTTTCATGAATTTTGTGACAGTTTCATACTGTATATGTGCTTATTTTATCCCACTGGGGAACCTGGAGAAGATAGTGGATTGATAGTTGTACGTCCACTGGAGAGTTTTTCAGTATTTACTGTCAGAGCAGACACATCTACTCACTGCGGACATGTACTTGTCTTAATTAAACAGTCATTGATTTCCTGTTTTGTATTAATAAAAGGGCCGTGAAGGCCCACCGCCCACCTCCCTGCACTTCTAAATCTATGCATTTCCCTCCCAGTCCTCTTGCTGTCTTCCTTTAAGCAACAACCAATGCCGCCACCACCCCCATTAGACCCCACACCACCCACTCCCACCATCAGAGACTTCTTGTCTTTTGCCTTTCATGTGTGCACTAATTCTCGCTATGATTGTCTTATGGTGTGCTTTCATGCCATTTGGGTTCTCCTAAAGGCGTAGGACCCCCTTAGTCCACCTCCCCTATGTATGACACTCCTGCCAATAACCCGCGACCCCCTTCCTTCTCTTTCTCCCCCACTGAGCGTTTCATCGAGTGGGATTGAGAGCAAATCAACCTCCAGGGCAAACTGTCCTTGCAGACCATCTTCCTCCCCCCCACCCCCCCCCCCCCCCACCCCGCTCCCCCTCCTCTTCTCTTTCTTGCCCCTCCTGCTGATTTTGAGTTTGGCATGACGGCATGGCAACTCCTCACCCTTGGGACAGAGCATAATACCAGCATATTTCAGCAAAAGTTGCACGTGAAAAGAGAGATTAAAAAGAGGGTAAACGGAGGAAGGATGGTGAACAGTCTGTGCAACACAAGCCAAGTCTCCTGGACTGACACATAAGTGCACCCACACACTCTTGGACCACAAGCCTCATTTTAAAGAAGGATGGAGGCGGAGTTCTTCTATTTCCCATTTTCCAACATATCTGCCTCATTGTGCGCTCGGTGTTGGATGCTGCTTTCCTTCACTGTCTGGTAACGTGTGAACAGATGCTCCCTTGATAGTCGGCGACCCTCGCTGTCACCGG
The DNA here is from genome assembly GCF_024500385.1 of Phyllopteryx taeniolatus. NCBI lineage: Eukaryota > Metazoa > Chordata > Actinopteri > Syngnathiformes > Syngnathidae > Phyllopteryx > Phyllopteryx taeniolatus. Next base: position 37,670,135 of record NC_084503.1, read on the forward strand.
GGCTGTCCAATCAGCCGTCACCCAGACTCCGAGCTGAACTGTGAACACTTCCTCGGGGCGGTGCATCACCAATGGGCAGCATTTTCCTCTCATCTGTACCCGTACCTCATGTATCTTGTCTTGCTTTAACCATACCCACCCCCCCTCCCTTTTTTTTTCTTACAAACACACACACGCACACACATGCGGGTCTGCTCCCCACGCTATCTGGCTGTGTTGTAGCCTGCAGGGAGTTCACTGTGCCCTCCTCTCCTCCACCTCCTTCTCTCCGAATCAGCAGGGAAAGAGAGGGAGGGTGAAAAAAGAGAGGGAGAGAGGCAGTGAGGGAGAGAGGAAGAGGAAGCAGGGCACTCTCTCCTCTGATCAGCTTTCTTGGATAGCGGGATAAAACACAGTCCTTTTGGAATCTGCCGTCGCTCCCGTCTGCAGGATTTACCCAATCTGTATTTTGTACTCCCTCGTGCCTCTTTTCTGCCGCAATTTGGTACAGGACTGCTATCTTTAAAAAAAAAAAAAAAAAAATCTTCGGTTGTCCCGTCTGTCTGTACGTGTGTGTATGCGTGAAAGATAGAGGACTGTGCAAAGCACATTTCCTGCTGCTGCTCTGCTCACAAACGGACAGCAAGTGTGTGACCCTTTGCCCCGGGGGGCGGGGGGGGGAGTGAGAGCGAGAAAGGTCGAGAGCAGGAGTTGCCCTTTGCACCGCTTTGTGTGCATCCGTCTGTGTGATTGTGTGTGTGTGTCTGTCTTAGCTGGCTGGGCGGTCCCAGCCTCATGCTTGGTTAGCGAGGACCAGAAAGTGGGATGACAGGCTGAGTCCCACCCCGGTGTGCCCCACACACAGAGCCCTGTTTCTGAGTGACTGCCGAGGGCACGGCCCCCTTCTCCAACTCAAGTCATCCAGGACGGGGCAACCACCTTTCATAGCAACCATGTTTGGACTAAAAGCACCACTTTACTACTTGCCAGGTAAGGTAATGACAAATGTTGTGATGCAAATATTCTTCCACATCGATGCACATTACTGGATGGCAGTGAGCTGTGAGAGAGTGGACGGGAGGTTAGCTGTGGATCTGAGGAGACACTTGTCTTTTGTGATGCTGCTCCTGAGGTTGCAACCTGAGACGCAAGCAGGGTAATGCTGTGTGACAGCAGCTCTCACTGCGCCTTGTTAAGCTCTCAGCCCTTTTAAGAGGACGCCAGTCGGCAGGTAAACCGGACACTTAAGTGGCAGCGTTGGCTCCATTTGACAAATGGAGAGCTTTGTTGGTGTCTGTTTGCAGATACATGCTTTGTGTCTTGAAGCGTGTAAGTGTGTGTGTGTGTGTGTGTGTGTGTGTGTGTGTGTGTGTGTGTGTGTGTGTGTGTGTGGCGGGGGCTCGGATAGTGTGGAGATGAACGAGGACTCGGGTGGCGTGAGGTTACCGCCGGTCGGCGCTTAAGTGCGTCTCACGGCTCACTGAGCTCTGATTGTGGAGAGTATAACCAAGAGAGACAAGAGGGGTGGAGGCGTGATTTGGGTGGGAGTGAACTTTAAGGCCATGTTTGCTTCTTTTAAAGATTAATTCACTCTACCACGCTCGTTGTTATTTTCACTCTTAATGCAGCATGGGTGAGAATTGCTGTTAGACAATGTTTGTCTCAGTGTGCGGGTGATGTGATGCATACTCAAAAATGCTTTAGTTAAAGAGTGCTTTCATGAGCTGATGCTGCTCTCCATTGAAGTTGACATGCTTGACTGACTCTCAGCAAAGATGAATTATGAATGTAATTCAGTCAGCAGGTAGACTTTGCAATTAGACCAGAACTGCTACTTTGGTCCTGCACATGACACACTACAGCCTGTGGTCACTTCATCTGGAGTTGTAATTGCTTGACACTTGACTCCGGACATATTCTACCACATTGGTTTGAAGATGATTATCACAATATTTATTAATTTAATCAATTCATATATTTACAGTATTTTATTATTTATTATTTACAGAAAGCACACTAAGCATTTTAACCTCCAATTCTTTTAAAGGGTTAGTTGTTTTGCTTTTCTCGCCTGTAAAGAGAAACGCATAGAATGACACTCATCCTAATTTGGATCACCACCAATTTGTGCACTTTCATTCTTCGTAGATAACCACTTCCTGCATGAATATTTTCCCCGTCATGCTTTACTTGAAAAAAAAAACTAAGATTCAAGATTGTCATATGCACAGCAGAAATACAGTACAGTGGTCACTTCGGTGGTTACTACACTAAGCAATGAAATTCTTATTTTGAGAGTTCCCTATACACACTTCAAATAAGATTTTATTTAAAATGCCCTGTCTTCCAATGTTAACAAATAGCATCCTGGATTAGTATCAAATTTAAATGGTTTATTCCTTGACCTCACTTATTAAGTTTCATGGATGTTGGTTACTTAGGTTTTGGCAAACCTGTTCAGTAACAAACAAACAAAACGTAACCTCCTTGTCTGAGGCATAAATGTTTCCATGATTTTTTTACTATCTAGAAACATTTCACTTTAACTGTATCTAATGCACCTAAACGGTGACAAGTCCCGTCATCCTTTCACCCCACATCTCCAGGTCCTCCTGAACCCCGCTAAGCATGCCGTGTTCAGAAGGGGTGTTTTGTGATGGAGATGGGCTGCTAAAGGGCAGCCGAGCGCCTGTGGTGTGAGAAATAAAGACAGAAAGGCTCGGCTGGAGTGTATGTGTATCAAGGGATGGTATGGTGTTGAGGAGAGAGGAGGGTCTCTTCTACATGTGTCACAGCCTTTGGCAACTGTGCTCTCTTTCAACCCGAGGTGATGGATGGGTTGGGGATGACAAGAAGCAGAAAGGGACTGAAATAAAATGGAAATTAATAGAGGAAAAGCATGAAGGAGATGCCTTCACTTGGCCCCTCTGTCCCCTCCTCTCTTTTGCCTCTTTCCTGATTTGCATGGCAGTACCTGTAAAAACGCCTTCCCCCCTTTTTTTTTTTTTTTTTTTGTCTGTGCCCCCTGTGCTCCCAAATCCTTGCCTCCAGCAGAAGAGCCACTCAGAAGTCACTTGGACAGAGAGAAAAGGTCTTGGCTGTAACAGTGGCCAACACTGGAGAGGTTGTGTGTATCCACCTTCCACCTCTGTTATTTTCTGTGTGTGCGTGTGTGCACTTAGAACTGCAGGTTGCTTCTTCCCCCTCCCCCCTCTCTCATTCAGCCACTGAATAAGCCCCTGCCTGCTTTGCCATCTTAACCGCCGTTGCCTTGGAGACCATGTCAGACACATGCTAGTTCCCCATGATTATTTGACAACAACAGCAAAAAAAGTGGGGTTAAATAAAGACTAATGGGCCTGCGGTGGGTGTGCGGGGTTGAAGAGGTAGGGGAGAGGAGAGAGAATTTAAGAGCGTATCACAGAAAGTGACGTGGCGATAACGGTGGCGAGAGGAAGCACTTGAACTTCACATCCCAGCTAAGGTGCACACAGGCAGGGTGCAGCCACTTCAAAATGGAGGCTGGTTCATGGTCACTCCCTCCCCTTATGCTTCCTACTCACTCTTTTACTCTTATTTTCGCTCCTCACTGTGCGCCTATTATCGCCCGACTTATCTTCCTCCCTTTATTCATCTTCCATCTGAAGGTGTGATTTCACATACAACCATGTGTGGGCTTTGTTTTGTATGTGTTGTGAAGCAGTGAGGAAAAGACTCACAGTCGCAGCATTAAGTACAGCTGGAGGTTAATGAAATACAATTTACAACCTGTATCAAAGAGGATAATGATGCTATACAATAATGTTTATTATTTTGGTTGTTCAGCGCGGTGTATAGCAAAATGCTGAGAACTGTTTTGAATATTTTAGCTTAACTTGAGTGTGGAAATATTACAAACAGCACTCAGTAATACGCAATGATGTTCAGTCCCATCTGAAACAACTTCAGTAATAAATGTTTTAATTAGAGTTGTTCTGATCCGATCGCGTGATGCAAAATTTGGATGCCCTCTCTTTTTTCTTCATAATGCATTGCTCAGGTATCGTATTGGGACTTGTTATCGACAGATACTCAAAATCAAGTGACTTTGAGAAAAGTGTGACGAAAGAGATGAGGATTTTTAAGGGGCCATAACTAACAGTGGCCTTGTCCTTAATAGACACGTGGTCCTCTCAATAGCTGACTGAATATAATATTTAAACGAGACTATGCTCAAGTGCAGTCTTCTGATTGTTGTATCATTTTTGTACATTTTTCTGATTTACCGTCAATCTGAAAACAGCACACACACACACACACACATTGACACACAATGAGCTGATCAATATGTGTGCAAGGAGGTTGCGCTCCACATTAGTGCGGACTAATTGTGATTACTGAGGGCTTGTTAGGAGAGGGGGTGAAAAATAATGTATGTCAAGGATTTTCGAATTGGCAGGCATGTTGTGCCTGTCAATTCATTGACAGGAGCCGATGAGTCCGTGCTGCGTTAGGAAAGATTATCTCTGCAGTGTTGTAACGATTATGAAGCCCAATCTCCTTCCTCCTACTTATGTGCTGAAGCTGGATCAATCCTGAAAAGCTCTGTGTGTGCGTATGTATATACTGTATGTGTGTGCGTGTCATGCAATTGCCACCCTTCTCTCACCAACTTTCTCCTCCCCTCGCGATGCTTTTATCCCCCTGTTCACTCTATCATTGTATCCATTTATCTATTTTACTCCCCTTCCACTCTGCAGCCCCGCTGTCCGTCCCGCCATTCCTTCCACTCCACGCGCCCTGACAGCTCTGTCATTAGATGGCAGTAGTGACAGTAAAGCAGTCACGATGATGGACTACCTGCTCCCTCACCTACTCTCTCACGCTACCTCTATAAAAGCTCTGACCCGAGCCGTGTGTGGCATCTGTTCCACGCCAGTCCGCAGGTGGCACCTCTCCGGTCACGGGCGCAAAGGTTGGAGGTGGCGCGTCTCACCGGCTGCCCCCGTTAGCCACCTCGTAAACCCAGAGCTGTTAAACCCTGACCTGCACACCTGCGGCCTGCACTGTCGCCTGGATGCGAGCCACCGGCCATGTTGGGGGAGTCCCAGTGACACACAAACGCACACGCATATCACACGCACGCCCTGTCTCTTTCTTTCTCGCTCACACTTATTTGCTCGATTCAAGCGATACAATGAGAATGCGTAGCAAAAAACTCATCGACTTCGACTGTATTTAATTTACTCTAATTTCGATGCAATGTGTGGGGAGAAACTGTATTGTCAAATGACTCTTTTTGAGTTTAGGATTCTATAAAACATAAGCAGTCCTGAGGAGGTACATTCCTTTTTAAGTGTTGAATAATTAAGACATCTACACTTAATCTTATGAAATCCTGTAGTAACTAACTTTTTTACATGCAGTAGTTGCATCAAACAAAGATATCAGTTTTGATAAACACTGATAGATTACTACAATAGGCTTAAAGCTAAATAAAGTGAACAATATATTCGAAACAGCCCAAGAGTTTTAAAGCTCTTTCAATAACAGCCACAATTGTATTTGGTTAAAAGAATATCTCTGACACTTTCAGTCAAAAGTGAGTATTATCAATGTCTCTTATCTTTGATTCACAAAGATGTTGCTTTGCTTTGTAATTTGCACACATTTTCAACATTTTTGCTTGTCAACAAAACATATAAGTACATATAATGACAACATTTTTGCCATTTGCCAGTGACGAAATACACAGTACCAATAATTAATTCACTGCCAGCCTTTCCAGTTAAGATGTATATTTGACTTCTAAAACAGTCCATGGCAGTGAATGTGTTAACAAACATTAGAACTGATCAACCGCTCCTGGAAGCAGCTTGGGCTCTGGTACCAGTCCTCTTGAGAGGGGTTGGAGTCTCTTCCAGTCTGGAGTTGCCCACGGTGAGAGGCGCCGAGCAGGTTTGGGTTTACTTATTGCCCCCCGGCTCGGCGCCTGTACACTGGGGTTCACCCCGTGGACGAGAGGGTAGCCTCCCTCCGCCTTCGGGTGGGGGGACGGGTCCTGTCTGTTGTTTGTCCGTATGCACCAAACAGCAGTTCAGAGTACCCACCCTTTTTGGAGTCCTTAGAGGGGGTGCTGGAGAGCGCTCCCGCTGGGGACTCCATCATTGTGCTGGGGGACTTCAATGCCTTGTGGGCAATGACAGTGAGACCTGGAAGGGCGTGATTGGGAGGAACGGCCCACCCGATCAGAACCCGAGCGGTGTTTTGTTATTGGACTTATGTGCTCATCACGGCTTGTCCATAACGAACACCATGTTCAAGCATAAGGGTGTCCACACGTACACTTGTACGTGTATATGTGCTGTGTGTGTGTGTGTGTATTTGTGCGTTTGTTTGCATCTCTTTATGAGTGTTGTCACCTCTTGCCTGATATATTGTTCCAACAGCAGAGATTGCTTGGCTGTAATTGCCTTCATCTTCTATTGCCTCCACTAATAAAATTAGACTACAGAGAATTGTAATTAAACCCCGTCTGCATCTGATAGCTCAGGGTTCGCGTACACTCACTGACATGCACGTGTATTCTGTATCATGTTCTGTTTATGTGCACTGAGATGAGTTGTAGTTTGGATGGGCAGTGGTTTATAAGCTTCCCACCAGCTGTACAATAAATTAATTGTGACGCCTATAAGTCTAATACCCTACATCCAGGTTGTATTATGTGATGTCATTATAATGTGTGGGGTTAGACTATATGGACGGTCATTTGACATAAGGTTGAAAATAAACATTAAATATATATGTATATTTTTAAATGTAGCGTTTCACACTACCTTTCTACAAAAATGGTACATCCGAATCGTAACAGTAGAGACATTTATTTGCTTGTGCCTTTCAGACAGAACTCACCGAAGCAGGACATTGCCGTGCCTGCAGGGCACGTTCACGCGACATGCAGCTCCAAGCAAACGGATAATTAGATGCGTGGCGGCGTCAGCGCCAGTATCTGAATACTTATCGGACAGGACAAGGAACGTGGGCAGTGAGTCTTCGGTGTAAAACTTGACTTCTGTGTAAGGAGATAGCTTACACACAGGCAGAGTTGCACCCGTTACATCTTTGATACTATGTCGGAAGTCAGTCGTTGCCAACTGTGGGCCAGTGAAGCCCTTTGAGTCTCTTTTGTGATTAAGGGCTGTACAAATTAAACTTAACTTGACTTGATATGTCAGCAAATTTGTGATGGTACTTCTTCTTCTACACCCATTCCATATCTGTGCCTTTCACACAGGACAACAACCCAGGAAAAAGCTGTCTTGAATTGGTAGGAAAGGGGCTACTGTTTAGAAAGGAAGTGTAAGGGACCCTGCAAAAACTACATAGTGTCGCAGACCACATTTACTTTATTGCGAAATACTGGACCACACAATGGGCCTCCCTATCCAGTATTCACTGAAATATGAACAACAACACAAAAGCAGGGAGAGTATCACAAACAGGGCACACACAACAGTCTGGTAATGATGGTTTCTTCTGTTCAATTCTAATAAATATACAACCTCATTTACACACACTCTCCCCCTTTAAAAAAAATAAAAAAATTAAAAAAACACTTGAACGTCAATGTTTCCCCCCCGTCTTATCAGCAGATAAATGGGCAGAAAAACGAGCACACACAAAAAAGATAGATGAGGTTAGTGGTGGAAGCTCAGTAATCCTCCCTCGTTTCTCTGGGTAATTAAGAGGCGAAGATTTATGAGGAAGAGGAGGGCAAAAAGAGATCTACCACCCAATGAGAGGGTAATAGGGATTTAGAAATGGCGAGCCCCCCTCTTTTTTCTTTTTTTTTAAATTCAGCAGTTCTGTCGAGTGTTGAGTTTGTGTGTAGTGTATATTTGTTGTGTGTGTGTGTGGTGGGTGGGGAAGGCCTTTTAAGATGACAGCCTTCCAATCATTAGTCATTGGGCTTTTGGAGTTTAGCCAGCCAAGATTAAGACACGAAATGTTATGCATCTTCCTTAGCGATGCTTCTTAAGTTTTCCTATCATACAGTTTGTCATGTGTTAAGGCCGCCTGTGGAGTGGCAGGCGCCCCGCTCCCTATCTCCCTCTCCAGGGTTCACAGAGGCAAGGAGAGTGCTGCAAATGAGGTTGTAAATACCTGTGCCACTGTGGCGCTTCTCTCAGCTCATTGTGTGCGGGTTCAAGAGGTTAAGAATGAAAGGCAGATGACCTCTGGGTGTCAGCGGGAAGTGCAAATGGTCAGTGGGGTTGCAGTTTCCTGGATGGTGTGTTATATTTAACGTACAGTACAAGCGAGCTGGGTCAGAGGCCGCATCCTGAGTGTTGAATTAATCTTTTTTTTTTTCTACATCAAGGGCTCTTGCTTTGTGTGTGCGTCCGCGCATGTGCGTGTGTTTGTTTGTAATCCCTCATTGGGGCCGGTCGCCGCCTTGCTGCACACAGGATATGGAAATTAATCATTGGAGACAGATTAATGGAATGGCAAGAGCCCATCACATCCTCTTAAAGAATAGGAAGAGAGCCAGAGAAACATCTCCTTGCTTCTCATTCTCCCTTTTTAACACTTCACATAAATCTTCCTACTGTCCTCACCTCTTCCCACTTTCCTTGTGATCAATGATGGCCTCAAAACACAGTGTTAAAATAGGCCTTGTACAGTTAATGTGTATATGGTTGAAGCGAGGAGCTGTGATTGATGATAGATGATGGCTTTGGCCTGAATAGATGGGCTCAGAGCCGGTCAGATGACTTCCTCAGGAGGAGGAGTAATGTGAAGGCAGCACAGGATTACAGATCCATCATTCTGTGTGTTGATGCCCAACCGTGACCACTAAACAAATAGCACCGGAGCCATAGTGGTGTATAAATCTCATCCCAAAATGTTTGTCTTTTCTGTGTCTTAAGGGGTTTTTTTCAGCAGAAAAAACAAAAGGGGCATAAGGTTTTGATGCTATTTCTCATCTCATGCTCATAACTCTGCTCTATGCACTTTTATTTATGTGTTGATCTTGCCAAATTGTATGCAAAGAAAAAAATATTGGTTCCATTTGTGAGTTTGTCTCCAACACTCAAAACAAAACAGAACCAAATACCACATATCGGTTTGTTGTTTTCAGAGCTACTCACATTTTAAAGCATCAAGATGTAGGTCAATGGTCAAGGTCACAGAAATGCCTAACACATCAAACACAAAAGAAGCCAATCGTTTCCAAGCATGATGAACATATACTATGGTAGCTGCTGAGCTGATTAGTATTGACCTTGACCTTAAAGCGCTTGCCTAAAGGCAAAGGTCACACATGGTCAAAATTCAGTTAGCAACAAACCACATTATTCTATATCTCAAATTCAAGATTTTTATCAGCACTTTCCACATCTACAATTATTTAGTCAATATGCCCTCATATGATTACATACCTTATTTTTGTTGTCGTTGTTTTGATTTAAAAAAAAAAATCCCCTGCTTATCAAATTTGCAAATCTTTGGCTTCGGAGTGTTTTCACTGTTCAAAGATTCAAGACAAAAGTCTCAGCTAGGTCAAACAAAAACAACAAAATCTTATGCCACAATTGTCTCTGAATATGGTGGAAATACAGTATACTAGGTTAGTACTGTAATTGCTCAGATGATTAGTTTGGACTCTACTCATACTATAACAGTGTGTGATAATGACAGCAGTGTACATCTGAACACAAGTATGGCATCTCTTGTGACACTGTGGTGCTGTTTGACAAGATACCAGTTCAAAGGTTAAGTTACTACATTTTTTTAACCACTGTCAACCTTGATAGGGAGGGGGAGCTTAAAATTGAAAAATCCGACTTGGTTGTATCAGTAACCTTAAGTGAGTGGACAAACATGCACTTCTTCTCCTCATGTAATACATGACTTTAGCCTGGAGACAAGAGCTTGTGGGAGAAACATGCCCCAGCCCACCCCCCGCCCTACTACCACACGCAGTGAGGTCTACAATAAATCCCATAGTACAACCAGTTGAAGGATGATGCATTGATCTGACACGCAGTCGTGCCGCACTCTGGTGCTGATTGATGTGGCCTGGCTCCTGGCTCTGTGAGTGTCTGCTCTGCTCTCTCTGCATCATGTCAAGTGAGGCTTGAGAACACGACTGGGGGACACTTCAGAGGACGGAGAGCAGCAGATGAAGGTCAGAGGACTGAGAAAAGGGTAAGATGAGGGAGAACCAAGCACACAAGACAGCGGATGTGTTTTGTGCTGAATTAGAGTGATAACAAGCGCATGAAGGATGAACCCAGGAGGAGCAAAATCTGGTGATGAGTGAGCGAGAGCTTGATTCGGGGAGGACTGGCCAGCAGAATCCTGTTAGAGAGTCGCTGTCAGGTGTACCCTGGCAATGCAGAGGCGGGCATAGGGAGGCCACGTTGGCATTTTGGCTGCCATTGGAGCATGCACCTGTCGACAGAGGGAGATTCTCCCAAAGAAAAGGAGAGAGAGAGAGAGGAGTGACTGATGCAGAAAGTCATCTTCTGGAGACAGTCCCCGAAGATGAACTGTGCGATATTAACAAGGAATTTAATTGTATCAGACAACTGTCTATACGCTACACATGCATGCACACAGGTATAGACATGCTCACTCATCTGTCATGCACGCACACACATGCACCATCAGTCCAATATAAACATAGACTTGCTCTGTTTGTCCAATTCTAGCCGCCGATTGCACCAATTATGTGTAGATAAACAAATAAAAACAGCCTTGAAAAGCCGGATAGTGTTTAAACCTTACTCCATACAGCACACCCTTTCATTGGGCCCAACTGTTTTGTTGCTAACTACCTCCGTTTGTGTGCACGTAGATGCTGTTCACATACATTGCAGCATTTTCTAATCAGCGCATTTAGGTGTTGTTGCCTGCTCGACACAGCGCGAGCAGATGCAGGAGCCAAAAGCCAGTGCCCTCGTTAGGCAGCTGTCAGAGAGAATTTGTAATGACACACTGCAGCCCAAACACACACATAAAACAAGCACGTAAAACACACATAGATAAAAACATTGTTTGTGTGTTGTTGCAAACAAAATACATTTTCCATGTTATATGTGTGCAATTAAACGTAATTGTCTGGTGTTGTAGGTAGGCTACGAGGTTGTAACCCATTACCAAAGATAAAGCGTGAGGAATCAGCATACATCTGCATTTCTATGTTTTGTTCTTTTTTTTTATTTTTATTTTGTATTTTTTACTGACAACTCAAAAACTACAGACTTGACTTACAATTGTTGCTTAGCTAATTTTTTTTTTTTTTCTGAGCAAAAATTTGAGTAATGATCGTTCGATAGTGACAGTGAATTCAACTTGCCTCACAAAAAGCAGCAGCTAGGCACATAGTAAAATATTCTTCTAAAAAGAGAGGCTTAAATCATCTTATAACCACTCACATTTGATGTTTATTGTAAAAACTAAAGATAAAACAAAAGGAAGCACACATTTTTGTTTTTAAAATAAGCACATAACTTTTAATGGGCGTTAGCTTAATGCTAACAAAATGCCATAGATGAATAAATAACATTTATGTGGTGGTGTAATATTGCTTTAAGCAATGGATATTTCAACACAACTGGTGCAACAACACATGTAGACAGACAATATAACAATACTCACAGGCATACATTCTTTATCCTCTGTGAAAAATGACTAATATTACTGCAGCCCCCCCCCCCTCTCCTGGTAGCCAAAGTGCACACACCAGGAGGAGCAAAAAGTCTGGAACGAAGACTTCAACACTTAGCTTATTGTCTTTTAGTTATCAACTGCGTAATTCCACCTGTAAATGCCACCCACAGCCCTGGAGTAGAACATTATCCTCGCCACTCCATTACCATTTACAACTATAGGCTTAGTTTTATATTATATCATATTTTACAAAATCGTTTACACTAGCTGCTGCTATCCACTATCTGGCATCATTGTTCTGCGTTTTACCGGGGTGGTGGAAATTTTAAAATGTGATGTTCCAAATCAACAATCCATAATAAATGCTTTAGTTAGTTAGTTAGAGAGAGAGAGAGAGAGAGAGAGAGGGACGCAGGCAGGTGTCCAGGACTCCGTTGTGTAGATGAAGTGTAAAGGGCAGCGACAGTGCTCCTGCATTAGCTTCGACGCTGGATGCAATTTTATTTTTTAGCTGCCCTATACTCCTCTGATCTTGCTCCCCACTTTTATAATGAGCACCACACAGGGCAAGATAGGGGGATACAGAGCGCTTTCGAGGCTGGGAGCAGCACGGTAGCCTTGAGGTGTTATCTCTGCCCCTCACTGTGTAGCAGTGTGTGCCCTACTGTAGCGCCATTGCACAATGAAAGGAAGAGTAAGGGACTGTGGCAGTGATTGCTGCACAGCCTTATATTTCTTTTTTTTTTTATCTGCTTCCTGTGCAGAGCAGGATGGTTAGCAGATGGTCTCAAAATGAAAATGAAGACAGTAAAATTTGCTTGTTAATTTTCACGCACCCAATCCCCCCCCCCCCCCCCCCCCCGGTGAGACCTTGCACTTGCACATACACAGATACACACACTCATCTTTTCACACATGCCATCGTTAAGAACGCATGCACACACACGTTATTGACATGCACAGTGCTGCCCTGCTAGCTTTGAACATGCACCATCTGCAAGCAGGCAAAGTGTGTTGGAAGAGTGAGAAGTGTGTTCTTGGCTTCGGAATGTGTTTCTAATGTTCATAGCCATAGCTTATGTTGCTTTGGAATGTAAAGAGTGTTACTAAACACCTAATGTATCATGCCTCAGTTGTCCAAAGAAAATGTTTTTGAAGCAGGCTGACAGAGCTAAAAATGGAGGGATGAATTGGCAGTTAGAAGCAATGGGAAGCTAACAGGGAGGATGGAAGATTGAGCGTTGTTCCACAGATGAAGCCTCATCCCGTCATCTTTTTCTTGATTGCTTCTTCTTCAAAACTTCTGCTAAAAATGTAAAATACTGTATGCTGCTTTCTTGTCATGCGCGGTCAATACTCGCCACAGCTTTACTCGCTACTGAAGATTTCCAGTGGCAAATCCAGGTACTCAAAAGTACTGGTACCTCGTCAGCCGGAGTTCAAAGCGCAAGTCCGTAGATTTTTGCCATATAAACCATAGAGCAAAGGTATAAAAGTTTTACGTCTTCTCACTCTTTTTCAGATGTTACATTTTCCTTTCATTTCACTTATTATTTTCCCCTTCATTTGTTGCACTGGTATAATTATTTTAATTATTTTTCAAGGAAGGTCTTTTTTAAATTATTACTATTTACTGTAATTGCACATTGAAATAAACAGACTAAAATCAACAACTCAACATGTGGATAATCATACTTTGATGTTGCTGGAAATAAAAAAAGAGTCTTTACTCAAGATTTGACACAATATGCAGCTTGCCGCTGTGCCTCTCTGAACTCAGGAAGAAGAAAAAAAGAAGACAGAATCATTCTCATGTCTATGATTGTTACTATTTTGTGGGTCAGGTGATTGATGGTGCTATGATAACTCACTATCAAATCACTATTTATTTTGTCTTTTTTTTTTTTTTTGCTCTTAGTAAGCCTAACATTTTGTTCTGACCACTGCACATGCCATTCTAATTTCAGAAACGTGAGCGCTCTGTAAGGATAGAAACATCTTAGATTTTTTTGTATCGTCTTTAAGCTGGCAACTTAATCGGAGGAGAGCCTTCACTTATTATCGCGGCAGAGTGATTGATGTCACAGCACAGTTCCCGTACCTCTTTTTGCAGCACAGTAGTTAATGACATGACTTGTCAGTTGTTAATCATAGTGCTTTCCATCATCCTTCTTCTTCCAGTGTTTCACAAGCACATTTACTGAATGGCAGCATTTGGAGAGACGTACAGTATTTTCACGACCATAAGGCGCACCGTATTAAAAGGCGCAGTCTCAGTTACGGGGTCTATTTCTGTATTTAACACATACATAAGGTGCACCGTATTATTGGGCGCAGGCATGGTAAAACATGCGCTAGCTTAAAACATACGGTAGCCTGCATGCACCCTAAAACAAGGTGGATACGCTCATCAACAAATCCATCAAAGTCCTCATTTTCTGTATCCGAAATGAACAGCTGGCCAAGTTCTCCATCAAACGCGCCAGGTTCCCTCTCGTACTCGTCGGAGTCAGTCTTGTTGCCGTGCGGCTCCTCAGAAATGATGCCGGCTTTTACGGAAGCTCGAACAACAGTGCAAGCAGACACGTTAGCCCAAGCATCCACAATCCATTCACAAATTGTGGCGTAACTCGCCCGGCGCTGCCTCCTAGTCTTAGTAAAGCTGTGTTCGCCATCTGTCATCCATGGCTCCCACGCCGCTCACTTCACTTTGAACGCCCTGTTTACACGGATGTACAGCGGTTCGTCAAGCTTCCCGGAATGATGGCAAGCTTCCTTACTTGCTGCACATGGCAGAGTTATTGCACTCAGTCGAATGGTGACTTGAGACGCTTCCCCCGGCTGTTCTTTGCTCATTAATCCATTGCTCGAGTTGGTCTTCCAACTCGGGCCACCTCGCCTTGTTTCCGCGGAAACTCAGCTTAGTCTTCTTGACTTGGCGAAGCTCGTTTTCCTGCTTCCTCCACTTGCGAACCATGGATTCGTTGATCTTGAATTCTCTCGCGGCTGCTCGATTCCCATGTTCTTCCGCGTAACTGATAGCTTGCAGTTTAAACAGTGCTTCGTAAGCTTGCCATTTTCAGGGGTCCTTAGCCAAACCGATGTTGTTTTGCACAATGCACACCCTGGCGCTATATCCCGACCGGGGGTTTGGCTTTAGCATCCTCTTTCACGCTCACCCTTCCCCCTTTACGTCCGCATGCTGTCCTCAGCCACGACCGCTTTTCCTCTGTAAAGCAGCATGTCGGCAGGAAATGCTCCCAGTCAGTCAAGCGGTCAAAAAAAAGGAAAAGGTGTGCCGCATTATAAGGCGCGCCGCATTTTCTTCCATTTTGGAGAAAATTTAAGACTTTTAAGTGCGCCTTATGGTCGTGGAAATACGGTAGATCCACTGCAGCCTCCGTGCCCCCTATACGGAATGAAACAAATTAGGGATATGAGAGGTTAAGTGAACAGGACTTATTTTTTTTTTCTTCATGTGCCTTTAATTAGACCTGCTGACTCAAGTGTCATATTGAATAGAGTTGATCAATAACAACTATTTTGTCTCAACGCAGATGAGCTCACAGTATTTTAGCGCTCAGAGTATAGAATGGTGCAAATGTCATCTTTCGCCATTGAATTGCATTGAAATGCCATTAATCCTGCCAACCAACCCTAAAAAGAAAAAAACATTTTAGTAATGCGTATTGTAATACTGAAAATAGCACTCTCTATTATTATTGTACTTAAAAGAACAAGTAGTAATAACATAAATAAATAGAATGTAAAGAATTAAACAGTTTGTCCATCATGATTAATTAATTTTGTCTCCTTCGGATGTGTGTGACTTGGCCACCGGGTGTCATTATACTACAGTCATGCAGACAAACGACAAAGAGACTCACACCTAATGTAGGTGACTCACTACGCTGTGGTCAAATTGGTCATTTTTCACAAACGATAAAGACTATACGCCTGTGTGTTTTGTTTTGTTTTTTACATTGTTTGTCTACATGTGTTGCTCCTCCGTTTGTCTTCAAATATGGGTTCCTTAAAGCGTTACAACGCCGCCACCTAGATGTGATTCGTTAGCTTGCGTTTCACATTACGTGTTAGCATTAAGATAGCAGATTATGTGGTTGTTTTAAATACATAACGTGTAATTATTTTGGTTTTATGTTTAGTTTAGTTTGGTGGCGGCACGGTGGCCGACTGGTTAGAGCGTCAGCCTCACAGTTCTGAGGTGCGGGGTTCAATCCCCGTCCCCGCCTGTGTGGAGTTTGCATGTTCTCCCCGTGCCTGCGTGGGTTTTCTCCGGGCACTCCGGTTTCCTCCCACATCCCAAAAACATGCATTAATTGGAGACTCTAAATTGCCCGTAGGCATGACTGTGAGTGCGAATGGTTGTTTGTTTCGATGTGTCCTGCGATTGGCTGGCAACCAGTTCAGGGTGTACCCCGCCCCTTGCCCGATGACAGCTGGGATAGGCTCCAGCACGCCCGCGACCCTAGTGAGGAGAAGCGGCTCAGAAAATGGATGGATGGATGGATGTTTAGTTTGACAAACTTAACTAGGAGTGGCATTAACCAGCTTGAAGTCTTTTTAAAAAAAAAAAAATTTATTTGTTCACTATGTCAAACTGCTGCTTGTTGTGAAGTGAGCTGAGATGATTTCACTGCCACCATACAGCGCTCATATCACAATTCTTTGCTGACAGGTCAAAGCGGGGGGAAAAAATAGGTCGAATGACGGTTCATCTATCAAAAAGACCTGCCCTCATATCACCAGGCAACCCTGTATCACCTGCAGAGTTTTCTAAAGTTTCATATTAATTATTCTAATTTAACAGATCCTAAAAGTATGTCGAAATAATGTACTGCAATGCGTTTTGAATGCACTTGAATGACATATGTTCCATTCAAACATTCGATACTCTGTGTTACACACTTGCACACACGTGTACTTTATGGTGTTAATACCAAGCCATTATACCACCCACACAGTCCTGGAATGGAAATGAGATGAATCATATGTGAGGATAAGCTTCACAAACGTATATCATATATGGAAAAAAAAAGTATCGCGATGCACCACTTAATTAATCACAGTAAGGTCGATAAAGGCATGCTTTTGGTGAATTTGGCTGGGAAGAATTTGTGTGTCTTGACCTCAACCCCATCATTTCTTTTCAGTTCTTACTTTATGTATGTGTAATGGCCAGGTGTCCTAACACTTTTTTCCCCCCCATGTAGTGTATGAACCAACCAAACCTTCTGTGGTGTTTCCTGTTTACAGACCTCTTTAAACTCGTACAGTAGGTTGCAAAAGCTTGGGAGAGTCTTTGATAGGAGGAGTGACGATGAACCTGTTAAGCCTGTCTGTGTTCTGGACGTGACCACCATATTAATGTAACACTAATGCAACATTCTGCCTTCTGCCTGCTAATAAGTCCTACATGCCCGCTCTCTAATATAGTCTATTGTTGGGATATGTGACACAAAGGAGTACAAATCAAAATAAAGACTTTGTAAGGTGAATTGGATTTAACCTGTTGACTATCAAATCCCCACTACTTATACTACGTATGCTTAGATGGTTTTCAGCTAGTTTTATACTGTATATTCCTAAAGTTTGTTTTCATGACAAATAGTTTATGAATGACTCACTCACACTGCAAACTGGCCTACCTACCCCACAAAGTATGTGCGATAACAAATTTAACCAGTGTATGAATGTGCAGAATTAATCTTGTTTCTGACATTTCTGTGACTAAAATCAGAAAAATGTAAACCAAGATAAGTTGTCTTTATCAATGACTCTTCTCGACATTTGTTCCATCTGAACAAAGCCCTCTCACCCTTCACCTTAACAACTAACACATGCAACTGCAGCTCTGGCTTGTAAGATAAATATGGCCACTTCAAACAGGCTCAGTGTCTCTGCCAACAGGCTAGACAGAAGGTGAGGGAGTGTGATACTGTAAAAAATCAGACACGTGTACGCATGACTGTTATTAATGGACAAATTATGTAAAAGGCGGTTTTGTCAGTTTCGGAAATGGTGACGGCGGAGAAAGGATAGGAGATAATTGTTTAGTTGCATATCGCAACTTGAAAAAAGTGAGCTGGGGAAGGCCTTGTTCATTAGGTTAAATGCTGTAAATAACATCAGAGGGTGCCGCTAAATGGAAATCAATGCAATTACCCTATTAGGATGGGCTTGAACTCACACTGGCTCAACATACACCCATTCCGCTGTCTGGTAACTGCATATTCCCCACACACACCGTGCCTATATTGTAACGTGTAGCAAACCAGGGAAGCGGTGCACAGTTGCACGCTCGTCATTTTCATTTCGGATCAGCCAAGTGGGCACATGAGGGGTCCCCTTTTCAAAATGATTTTGTTTAGATTTGCATAACCCCCACTCATCAGCTCAATTTGAAGACCTAACAGTGTGTGTGGGAGACTTTGCTTTGCTGTTAATTCATAATTAGAAAGATAATTGGTTTGGCTGTCACCATCCTTTTGCCTGTAAAAGAGAGAAGTGTAAATGTGCCATGGTATGTTCACATTTGTATTAGGACAGCACGGTTATGGCCCAAATAATAATCGTGACTATATTGATCAATATTTTAATCACGATTATTAGTCACGATTATTCTTCGCTTGGGAAAAATCTTTATTTTTATTGTACTACTTTTCAAAAAACAGTTTTCCGTGCAAAATTAATGTTAAAAAAACAAAACAAATGACAGATAATACTAGAAAATAAATGTCCCCCGCCCCCACAAAATTCTACTTAACCAAGGGCTAACTGAATAAATATGGTATTACAAAGTTCAAATATAGTTAATGCATAAAACGCAATAACATTAGGCTGTAAGAACAGACTTTTCATTTGAAAATCCCTGTCAACATAGTGAATTGTCATGGAAGAGTACATCGCCGTTGTTCTGCTAGATTGGTCAGTCGGCATGGTCACAAAATGCAAAGAAATCAACAGCTCTGATTTCCCTCTCTATTTACTTCTAGCGATTTTTTTGTTTGCTTTGTTTTTTTTGTTTTTGTTTTTTTTGCTATGGTCTGGCCAGCCGAAAAGTTGAAGTCAAGGTACCCTCTAAGAAGATTGTTAATTGTGTCTTACCATGACACACCGCCTCTCTGCCATCATGCATAGAGGGCCAACTTCAAAATAAAAGCTTCATATATTACTACATTGGCCATGAAAGCCATTTAAAGCTTTTATTTTGTACTTGGCTGGGTAGCGTGGTGCCCCTTAATGAAGCCTTAACCATCCGTTCGCCCCCTGGTGGCTGGCTGACTAGGTTGCAGCAGTGCCCGCATTTTAAATGTTTAAAAAAATGCAGGCGATCAGGCTTATTTAATCGTGCCACCCAAAATTGCAATCATAATTAAAATTCAATTAATTTTGCATGTGTATATATGCTGGCACGGTGAACGACTGGTTCGCATATCTGCCTCACAGTTCTGGGGAACGTGGTTCAAATCCCGGCCCCACCTGTGTGGAGTTTGCATGTTCTCCCCGTTCCTAGGTGGGTTTTCTCCGGGAACTCCAGTTTCCTCCCACATCCCAAAAACATGCGTGGTAGGTTGATTGAAGACTCTAAATTGCCCGTAGGTATGAATGTGAGTGTGAATGGTTGTTTTTTTCTATGTGCCCTGCGATTGGCTGTCAATCGGTTCAGGGTGTACCACGCCTCCCGCCCGCAGATAGCTGGGATAGGCTCCAGCAGCCCGCGACCCTAGTGAGGATAAGCAGGAAAAGAAAATGGATGGATGGATGTGTGTGTGTGTGTGTGTGTGTATATATATATATATATATATATATATATATACAGGGTGTTTCAAAAAGAGTATGTCAAAATAATTACGCATTTATTAAGTTTAAAAGCATTATAAAGGACTGAATCAGTGGTCATTTGATAGGGGAGTTATCCAAGTTTGATTGGTTATTAACGTCACCGCTGTGGTGACGTACTCCTCTGACGCCGTTCAATTGTCAAAAAATTCATTTATTTTTTTTTTACACTCAAAATGGCGACTCCTCAGCAGAAACCGTTTTGTGTGCTTGAGTTTGCAAAAACAAATGCCATTGTCACGGTACAGCGTGCTTTTAGACTTTTTATTGTGGGGGTATGTTAAAGACAAAGTTTATGTTCAGCCACTTCCAGCAAATATCGATGACATGAAAGATCGAATAACAGCTGCAATCAACACGGTGGACCACGACACCCTGAGGCATGTTTGGGAAGAATTCTCATATCGGCTTGATGTTGTCCGTGCTGCCGCTGGTGGCCACATTGAGCACTTGTAAAACATGAAATAAAAACTTTCAAGTATGTACAACATATGTGTCCAAGCTGGAGTTTTCTATTTTTTTTCGTTTATTAAATATTGCGTGCTGATTTTGGCGCATTCTTTTTTAATCACCCTGTATAGATACAACCCCAATTCCAATGAAGTTGGGACGTTGTGTTAAACATAAATAAAAACAGAATACAATGATTTACAAATCATGTTCAACCTATATTTAATTGAATACACTACAAAGACAAGATATTTAATGTTCAAAATGATAAACTTGATTGTTTTTAGCAAATAATCATTAACTTAGAATTTTATGGCTGCAACACGTTCCAAAAAAGCTGGGACAGGGTCACGTTTACCACTGTGTTACATCACCTTTTCTTTTAACAACATTCAATAAATGTTTGGGAACTGAGGACACTAATTGTTGAAGCTTTGTAGGTGGAATTCTTTCCATTCTTGCTTGATGTACAGCTTCAGCTGTTCAACAGTCCGGGGTCTCCGTTATCGTATTTTACGCTTCATAATGCGCCACTCATTTTCAATGGGAGACAGGTCTGGACTGC
The DNA here is from genome assembly GCF_024500385.1 of Phyllopteryx taeniolatus. Classification (NCBI taxonomy): domain Eukaryota; kingdom Metazoa; phylum Chordata; class Actinopteri; order Syngnathiformes; family Syngnathidae; genus Phyllopteryx; species Phyllopteryx taeniolatus. The sequence goes on from NC_084503.1 coordinate 37,690,650, forward strand.
AGGCAAGCCAGTCTAGTTTTTTACTACGAAGCCACACTGTTGTAACACGTGCAGAATGTGGTTTGGAATTGTCTTGCTGAAATAAGCAGGGGCGTCCATGAAAAAGGTGTTGCTTAGATGGCAGCATATGTTTCTCCAAAACCTGTATGTACCTTTGAGCATTAATGGTGCCTTCACAGATGTTTAAGTTACCCATGCCATTGGCACTAACACAGCCCCATACCATCACAGATGCCGGCTTTTGAACTTTGCGTACTTTAACTTTAAACTTTGAACTTTATATATATATATATATAATTCTGTACTTAATAATAATCTTTATTTCAGAGAAAAATCGCATGACTTCTCTATTGGACTGCTTGTATGTGCTTTTACATACAATATTTTGTACACATATTTAGAAGCGCTGATTAAGGGGGTACATTCGCAAAAATAACATCAACAGCTGAGAAAAATAGATCATTTTAAAAGAAAGCAGGCAATCGCATCCGCTGTGTTGACTGATGCGCATTCTACCCACCTTTCTCATCATCTTTCCCACTCTTTACCTGTACCCTCATTCTGTTAGCTTCATCCTTTATTTCCCACATCTGAACCCAGACTGAGTATAATATACTGTCTAAGCTTAGACGTAAACAGTGCTGGAGTCTGTTAGTGTGTGAACATTGCTATGGCACGTGCACGGGCAAAGTGCCGGGAGGGTTAAAAGGCTGCCACTGAGCTCTAAGCATTCACACTGGCAGCTAACAATTAGCCGCCACTAACATGGCTAATAGTCGAGTGCATGTTGTTAATTTTGTCACAGCAGAGAGACTGGAATGAGGAATACATTTGAATAATTAGAGAATCCTACAACAACATGCTTTTTTTTTTTTTTTTTAAATAAAGTCCTTCATATGCGGAATGAAGAGTGCATCATCAATAGACACACAACGCGCCAGTGTATGCGTGGCTACACTCTCATCTTCTGTCTCACACACAATGACCGATACTGAGAGACGGAGGGTGTGTGGTGCTCGTCTGCCTGTTTTTCCAGATCAATGATGTGCGGCGGGGTGATCGATGTGAGGGCTTAACGGAGTGGAGAGAGCTAATGGGCAGGTCAGTGGCTCAGACACATCCTGGCTCCCCCCAGCCTATTACCGCCTCTGTGAATAGGCCTCACCACACTCCCCCTGTTGCATACATACACATGAGCAGATGGGAGGGAACAGAGCCAAACATGTTCAATCCATACATCTCCTCCCTTCTCCTTCCGTTTACCCACGTCCCATCTAAAGATCTCCCTGTCCTCCCCGTTTATTTCCCGACTCTGCTTTTTTTCACCTTACACCATGTGTTCCTACATCTGTTAATATTTACATAGGTGGGTGAGGGCAGATAAGACGCATATTTCCAGTGATGTCAAGTAGATTTAAGGCAGATTATCGCACTCGATTCCACTAAATTCCAGATGTGTATACATGCACACTGGAGTCTAAAGACAGCCCTTCTTCGCAGAGGTAAACAACAAAACAGGGCTTTCCTTTCCTTGTTTAACCTGTCACTCTGCCTCGCTCCTCCCCTGCTGTTGGTTCAACTTCTCATCAGCATGTTAATTACCTCTATTAGCTTCCATGGAAGAGTGTGGAGCACACACAGTGGCCTAGCCAGTCATCCAGCCGCAACCGTGCAAATATTCATTTACATACGCACATAAAAGCCACAGGCTGTATTAGAAACCCTGCCTTTATTAAGATAATATTGTTAAGATTGACACTGTCTGAGAGGTGTACATTTAACAAATTTGTATTATGGTGGTTGTCGTATAATGTAGAACTGCAGTGAATCATATTGAAAATTGTGTCCCATTTTTGGTGGTGGGTGTGTCTTCTTTTATGCACTACAGGGTATCCTTTTTTGAGTCTGTCTCCCCACGGTGAAGGCTAAAAGAGCTGCCACTTGTCGTCCACATAATGGAGGTGGGAGAGGGAGTTCAAGGAGGCATCCTGAAAAGGGTGGGGGGTGCTGCCATAATTTCAGTCAGGACAAAATAGGTGTAAATGTAATAATTAGCACAATTTTGGAAGCCTCCCTTCTTCTCTTCCACAGCCAGGCCGTTTCTGTCTCCAGTGGCTGATAGATTGTAATGAATGTAACAGCAGTCAGATCCTTCAAAAGCCTCTCAAAAGCTTAAGCCCCTTTATTAAATTAAGAGAACGATGCCTTAGGCCAGGTCTGCTGCTGGGGGAGAGAGGGGTGGGAGGGGGGCAAAGGCTGCAGAGATAAAGAGGAATGTTAGTAGCATGGATAGCAAGTAATCATCTTAGGTGGGGGGTATAAAAGAGGGTGGAGTTGGCAAAGATGGACACTGATAGCCTAAACATTAGGTACACCTGCACAATGCAGTGACATTTCAAAAAATACTAATAATATAAACACAGATGGTGAAACACAGTTTTGTCAGAGAAGTATTCATGTAGCTAGAGAGTGTAAATGATTAACAATTTATCACTAATAACAAAGACAAATAACTGTGAAAAACCAAAAATGACTCAATGCAAAAAGTTCAATGGTGGTTAATAGAGGGGGAAGTGTCAAAGTAAACAAATTTTAAAAAGACATCCGAGGCCGTGTGACTAAATCAACAGAAGGCGGCTCTGTCAGTGAGGAGAAAGCTGTCCAAACTGTAGCGTGTGCACAGACGGCACGAGGCAGATCAGAGGCGGTGGTCTCTGTGCCGCATGGTACCTGCTCCCTCTCGCTGGCAGGCAGGTCAAATAGAGGTGAGGGACACACCAGCACTTGGATGAAAGACAAGACACACAGTCATTACCACACACTGCACAAGTGCATCCAGACACACATTCTAGAGTAAGGTCGTGACATCGAAAGCACTGACATTATGTAGGGTCAATGGTGGGAAGTAACAAAGTACGAATACTTCATTGCTGTATTTACAGCAAGTACATTTTTCAGATGTCTGTACCTGAGTATTTATTTTTCTGAGGACTTTTTACTCCTACTCCCTAAACTTGAAAACAGATATCTGTACTTTCTAGCCCTTACCTGGTCAAAATGTGCTGGTTACTTGACGACACGATGTAAAAATCGTAAACAGAGAGAGGTAAAGTTAAGTGCGCTTGAGATCTTACTTGATTGAGATCTTTTGGACTTTGGGACCATAAATGATGCTGATGTAACAGATTTGGAGAAGCAAACTATTCTCCATCCATGGCCTTATATGAGAGAATTGTTTGATATTGTTGATTCCAAGATTTATTTATTTTTGGTCAGTTCACATTAGAAAAGCTACACATTGTTTTGATAGCATAAAGGTTTGAGCTAATCTTAGCTCGTTTTTTTTTTTTTGTTCTTCTCAGTACAAGCACTTTGAAAGTTGATAAAAGAGGGAAACTATTTTGTGTGCATAAAAGTCCATTTTGCCAAGTTATCCAAACAGGCAATGTATATTAGTGGCAGTCAACATTCATTTTTACTTTTGTATTCTTTTTTTAATTTATTTTTTTAACCTTCACCTAAGGAGTTGAATCAGTACTTCTTTTGCCTAAGACTTTTATTTATTTATTTATTTATTTTTTACACACAAGTATCTGTACTTCTGTTGTTGGTACAGAGTGTAAGTACAGTACTTTTGCCAACTGCAGGTTGTGGCAGGAGCCCCACAATGCATATTTTAACAATGAATTCAATGCTATTAGAAATGCCTCACCCTACCTCCTCCTCAGCCATTGCCTATGTAATCCAAATATCCATCCTCGGCTTTAGAAGAACTGTCTGTCTTTATCGCTTGCAAGAGTGGCTTTGATTGTACAATCTGTGGGGCCGTTACTATCTAATCCACAGTAAGACCATTGATGAACCAGGAAGGAGTTGGTAGATTTTATGACGCTTGTCGTCTGAAGCTTCACTGTGTGCTCTTGGTTAGTGGCTGTCCCCATGTGGACAATCCATGAATTACCTCTTCTTCTCACTGAATGTGCAACATAATTAATTGGCTAAACAAAAGGATCATTTTCCTTACACCTGTTGCTTAATTTAAATTAAAATGTGATTTCCACATTGATTCTGGTCTTGTAAAGGCCTATGCATTGCTGTTATCTTGGTGCCCTCACAGATGTTTTGAGAGAGCCATAAGATTAAATCAGGATTTTGTGGGATTTTGACAATATGGGTTGACAAAATTCTTGAAAAATATGGGTGCGTTTTGTAATAGGGTAAGCGACACTTGTGGTCTACCTACTTGTAAGAATAGAGTCATTACAAGTAGAGTTTATCCACAGGCTTGGTTTCCACTCTAATGCAGGTATTAATGAAATGTTTATTAAGTTTATTACTGTGCCCTGTGATTGACTGGCTACCAGTCCAGGGTGTACCTCGTGCATGTAAACGGACCCCTTTAAAGATAAGTAAGATTTGATTGTTTTGTTTCCCCTCGTGTCAAATGTTGTCATTCTGTATTTCAACCATGTGAAACACTTTTTCAGTCCTCCCTCTGAGAAGTGCGATATAAATGAAATGTACTTACCCAAGGACACAAGGTGTTGTAATACAGTGCATTGAGTGCTCTAATTACCTAGACCCCTATATTCAACATAAAACATGGTTAAATACAGTAAATACCTCTCAGTGAAAAGTGGAATCTTTGATAAAGTATCAGGGATGTCAAACTCCTTTTAGTTGCAAGCCACACCGTAGTTATGGTGTCCTTCAGAGCCGTTATGACTGTAAAAGCGATGTAATAATATGATAAGGTGACTATACAACTATACAGTATGTACACCATTGAACCTGGAATTGTTTATATATATCCTGGACATTTTTAACAACAAATTGAATTTGAAATCAGAAGTCATGGAAAATTGTGACACAAATATTTTGTATACAGTTATTGTTCACTTTATGTTAAAAACCTTCTAAAATGAATTCAGATACTCCATTTGTTTTGAAATAGTCACTGATGATGGAGCGGTAAAGTCGGCAGACCTTGGCGCGGGCAGCGTGGGTTCAGTTCCCACTCAGTGACCGTGTGAATGTGAGTGCGAATGGTTGTCCGTGTCTATATGTGCCCTGCGACTGACTGGCGACCGGTTCAGGGTGTAGTCCGCCTTTCGCCCGAAGTCAGCTGGGATAGGCTCCGGCACCCCGTGACCCTAACCAGCTATAAGCGGTGTTGAAAATAGATGGATGTATGTTTTGATTATACTTTAGACGTTTGAAGATAATTGCTAAAAACATCTGCAAAGACAGAATAAGTACCCTGAATTGTGGAGGAGCGTTACACTGTCAGCGGTGCTGAGCTAACTTTTTGCCCCTTCAAAACTGATCGTCAAAGGGGCGAGGCGCGGGGAGGGCGTAGTGATCGAACTTTTAACCCCTCAAACTACTGTACCTTTTCTACTTTTGAGTCTAGTGGCTGTTTAGAAACTAAAATAAACTTGGTGACACAGGAGAGGGTTGGCCATCGGGGTGGCCACCCGATGCCACATCCTGGCGAACCTCTGGCTCTGCCCCTGGACGAAGTCACATCCATTTTTCAGGGGTGTGTGGTTTTCATGCAGTCAGCGGATAGTTCCACAGTGCTTGAGAGCGGAGACCAATGCTTGATTTTGCACAATTTCTGAACCTCATTTTATAGATATTTAAATGTTTTGAAATCATTCAAATTTGGCAGGGTTGTTAACAGAACTCTTCAGTGTGGTGTGTTACATTTACATAGAAGACATTTATTTTTGCTTTAGTGACTTTTTTAAAAAGGGATTTGATGGAAAAAATGCTTGTAATATATATAAAAAAGGGAGGAAAATATGCAATTTTGGTAATGATTTTTTTTTTTTTTTTGCCGAAATAAAAAAAAATTTAAGCATCATCATGAATCATGAAGTTGACACAGTGGGCTGTATCTGAGTTTGTCACCTTTGCATTACATCATAAAACACACAGTAGTGTTTATAAATATCAGTGGGCGCTGTATCTGTTAATACTCATAAAATAAAGTGGAATGTGTTTGTTTATAAGAAACAAGAAGTGACTCGATCCCTTCGCCGTGGCAACTTTATTGAGTTAACGCCATGTAGGCGGGGGGGGGCCGCAAAGCGGGGTCCGTCCTTCGGGCCCCGGATGCGTGGCAGAGGGGGGAGCAGGTGCTTATGCCCACCACCCCCCTCCCCCTCCCCTTCCTCCGGCTCGCCTGCGACGAAGCCCCGCCTCCCGGCTCCCGTCTCCCGCCTCCCGGCTCCCGGCTCCCAGCAGCCGGACACCTTCTCCTCTCTTCTGCTCTCAGCTCCGCGCCGGAGCTTCCTGCGCGGCAACAAAAGTCGGAGCACTCGACGGATGGATGTATCCGCGTTCCCACCGCCGATTACGGCAGGAAGTTACTAATTTATTAACCCTGTAATGAGCCCTTTCTCGCTGTTTGCGGTGAGTGTAAACCTTGTGGCGTTGTTTGTGTTAAGCGAGGTTATTATTGTGTATGTTATTAAGAAAGTTCTGAGGATATCGAGCAAACGGCGGCTGTCTTAATTTTTTTGTATTTTATTTTTTTTTTTCCGCTGCAGCCGACCGTTCTTTTTTTTTTTTCTTTTTTTTTTCCATTGCGGAAGGGGAAGCAAAAGCGAAGTAAGGTACAGTAGTCGCGATTGTAGCGTTTAGCTCTCGTGCTACTTATGTATCGTAAAGGTTTCCAGACAATTGTCTTTTTAAGAGCAGATGAGCCTGAAGGGGTGACCCCCTCCGAGCACACAGACCCCAATTAACTTTAACTTACTTGCATTTATTATGCAAAACACAACCTTTGGGCTTGTTTTACTGAGCCGTCATTGTGAAGTAAGTGTACAAGTAGCTTTTCCTCGGTAGTCGAAAATGCCAGTGCTCGTTTACAGCTCGTATTGTCTTGCATGCTGTTCGGGCCATTTGGTGGCCTCGAGTGAAGGATGTGAGCCTGTATGTTTGTTTGTTTGTTGACGTTAGTTGTTTTTTTGTGTGCGCGCGTGGCAGGTGGACGGTGTTGAATCACTTCCCACGCGCGCGCCTTCACCTCACTTGAAGCGCGTGCACGTTCAACAGCTGCTTTTCAAGGCGCGGGCCGCACACCTTTATTTATTGATTTATTTATTTATTAAAGTGCACTTGGCCACTAAAGTAGGCACAAACGTACTTGCTTCACTTTTATGACGTTACTCCTGTACAGCAGTTTTCATTGCATGATTTTATTGAATTATTTTTACATTTACAAGATGTGTCAAAAAAAAGCCCCAGGTCTGGTGTCACAAAAGATATTTTTCAAACCCAAACTAAGAGTTTTCCCCTTCAATGTGGCCCCGACAATCAACCAGCCCGTCTGCAAAGAGATCCTGCGGATTTTGCTTCGTTCAGTGTATGAGAAGAGGCGAGAGCTGTGGCAGGACAACGAGTGGCTGCGTCACCAAGACGTCACGCCTGCTCTCAATGCCCTGAGCATCTGACAGTTCTTGGCCGAGAAGAACATCGCCGTGCTGGAGCAACCTCCCTACTCACCCAACATGGCTGTGTGTGATTTTTTTTTTATTTGATTTTTTAAAATTATTATTATTTTTTTTTATTATCTTTCCCAAGCTCAAGGAGGGTGATCAAGGGGACCCGTTTTGAAACCGTGGACGACATCAAGATGGCCGTACTATCAGTGCTGTGGAGGATCCTTAACTAATTGTTCCAGGAATCTATGACGGCACGGCAGAGAAGGCTGGAAAAGTTCAATATACTCCTGGCGGATTGCTTCGAAATGGGAAACTTGTAGTTTGGATTTGAACTATATTTTTTATGACACAGTCCTGGAACTTGTGTGTCACACCTCGTACAAATGATTTACCGACTAATTCATATTTTTTTTATTCATATTTTTTTTGCTGTGTGTTGACAAATTGAATTTAGTGACTTATCCTCCCTTGTAACAGACTTCTGATAGTTGAGCACACAATGAGAGTGTAAGACGATGTATGAAAAGCTGGCTCAGAGTTGAAACGTTTCCCGCTCGCGACGTGCCGTTTTGAAGCCATTGAACATTTTCCTGAGTAATCGTGCCCATAACCGGGTCGGCATGTTTTCGGGGGCCTTTTGTGCAGTTTTTGCGGTGTTGCGCTAGCCTGCAGTGTGGTGAGCATCTGGGGTGGGGTGGGGCGAGACGGCAGCTGTGTTCAGGAAAGTGTGGGTGACAGTTTGTCTGTGGCGACAGCACCTGGCGCTGATTAGCGCAGTCCCAAGCAGCTCCCTGTACTGTTTACACAAGGAGCCGCGGAGTTAAAGGTGACCCACTTTGCATTTCCTTATCAACAGCGTTCATTGATAGCTTTGAATAGCACTGGATGTAGAGAGAGAACAACAGAAGGGCTTTTGCATGGGTTTGCATAGTTCCTCAATGGAGAGGATGGTATGTATTTTACTGGAAGAGACTTAGATTTGACTAGCATTATAAAACAATGTCCTGAGACGATATGCAGATGGTGGCGCATGCAAACCGCTCTCTGTGTGTGTCAGGGCAGGGTTGCTATGTGGTCTGCCTGTGTGATGATGGCGAAACCACGATAGGATGTTTAGGAAATGAAGGTTTTGCTTGGCCAACATGCGTGCCTTTTTTCCTCTCTTATATCGCCACTTCTGTTCGCCTCCGTGTAGAGTTCTGTCTCTGGACATGTCTGGGATTTTTGCACCATTTTCGATTCTGCTTAATGGGTTTCCCCTTTTGCGTTCGAGAAGAAGGGTGTTAAAGAAAACGGTAGTAAAGTTAGGCTCTAAAATATGCGGACCACTTACACAGTTGAATAATCAAGTGATAATGTAGTTATTTGAAAACCTGAGTGGATTTGAGACAGACAGGACAGCAACATAGGCACAATCTAATAGCACACCAGGAAGTCAAGTACAACACTAACTCAGACACTTCCTGTGGTTCTTTTTTTTTTGTTATTTGAACACGTTCCGCTTTGTGTTCCACATTTCCCTGCTCAACTTGTGCATCGCTGTGTGTTCAGCGGCCACAATGTGCTCCCTTGTATGTTCCGCTGTCCTTGTCACCCGGCTTAACAAAACTCACTCATGCCTATGTGGATAGGATGTGGCTAATATTTGCTGGCAGGCATTTACTGTAAGAGTGAAATGTTAATTTGATTGTCACTTTACACTCAGGCACTGTATCGCTATGAATTTACTCAAAAAATGATATGTTTCAGGGTCAATCATTTTTTAACCCCACCTGTCCCAAGTAACCCCATACACTATAGTAGCTTATATCTTTCTTTTATACAGTTCAACTCTTTTTTTTCAGTTTTGCATAATGTTATATAAGTAGTGATGGAGGCCACATTTGCGCACCATTTTAAACAGTCAAGACCAGTTTGACTCAACGGTCACCAAGTCACAAAGAGCACAAATGCATACTGCACATTTATATGGAATGATTGTCGTTTGGTTGAGTAACCCTTGCTCCATTCACGACATCAAACGTTTAGAAACCTGTAGAATATTTTTTAGTTTTTTTTTTTTTTTGTGTGTGTGTGTAAGGCGGCGTTTGCTGCTGCCGTTGTCGTACCGCAGAGTCTGATAAGCAGCGGCTAAACAAACAGGGCAGGCAACATGAGCACACTAGATAAGGGAATGATACACACTCAGCACTGACCATACTTGACTACTCGCCCTCACCTCTTTCTCATTTAGCGTTATTAATGTGAGTGTGCTCAATACGTAATGCATGACCCACTGGTGTACGTGTGTGTTTGTGTCTGTCTTGTTTGTGTCTCTCTGTCTAACCCAACATTGCACTACAGGCTATTCTTTAAACAAAGGCTTTTTCTACTGCTATCACACCATCATGTCTCCTTCCCCTCTATCAGTGTCTGCCTCTATCTCTCTTCAACATGGTTTGTCTGTTTGCCACTTGATACACACAAATCCTCCCCCCCTCGTGACATCAGCTCAATCAGCTGACTGTCATATCGTGTGTTTTACACAACTAATGCACAACCTTCCATATTCTCCGTGTTGTCTGGCTGCTGTTTGCACAGGTAGAGCTGCTCTTTTGTTCATCTGTCTTCATATTGAAGCTGAAGACTGGAGATAATGCAGCCCCTCATTCCATTTCTCAATGACTATAACCATGTGTCGCAATTCATTCAATGCGTGAAGGCCATACTATTGAAAAAAAAATCAGTGAGTGGTTCTGTAGAATTTAATATTAGCATTTACCAATATTTGTTTAGGACACACTGTTAATTGCAATGCTTTTTTTTTTGTACCATGTTTCTTAAAATAGTGGGAATGGGAATTTATTAGAGTTCAGGTGTTAATTACAGAGGCCTGAATGATGTACTATTATATTGTTGAATTTACCAAAATCATGAAATACAACCCCAAATCCAATGAAGTTGGGAGGTTGTTAAACATAAATAAGAACAGAATACAATGATTTGCAAATCATGTTCAACCTATATTTAATTGAATACACTACAAAGGCAAGATATTTAATGTTCAAACTGATAAACTTTATTGTTTTTAGCAAATAATCATTAACAATACGTTCCAAAAAAGCTGGGACAGGGTCATGTTTACCAATGTGTTACAACACCTTTTCTTTTAACAACATTCAATAAACGTTTGGGAACTGAGGACACTGATTGTTGAAGCTTTGCAGGTGGAATTATTTCCCATTCTTGCTTGATGTACAGCTTCAGCTGTACAACAGTCCGGGGTCTCCATAGTCGTATTTTACGCTTCATAATGCGCCACACATTTTCAATGGGACACAGGTCTGGACTGCAGGCAGGCCAGTCTAGTACCTGCACTCTTTTACTACGAAGCCACGCTGTTGTAACACGTGCAGAATGTGGTTTGGCATTGTCTTGCTGAAATAAGCAGGTGCGTCCATGAAAAAGACATTGCTTGGGTGGCAGCATATGTTTCTCCAAAACCTGTATGTACCTTTCAGCATTAATGGTGCCTTCACAGATGTGTAAGTTACCCATGCCATTGGGAACACAGCCCCATACCATCACAGATTCTGGCTTTTGAACTTTGCATCCATAACAGTCCGGATGGTTCTTTTCTTCTTTTCCCCGGAGGACACGACGTCCACAATTTCCAAAAACAAATTGAAATGTGGACTCGTCGGACACTTTTCCACTTTGCATCAGTCCATCTTAGATGAGCTCGGGCCCAGAGAAGCCGGTGGCGTTTCTGGGTGTTGTTGATAAATGGCTTTTGCTTTGCATAGTAGAGTTTCAAGTCTCACTTACGGTTGTAGCGCCGAACTGTATTTACTGACATTGGTTTTTCGGAAGTCTTCCTGAGCCCATGTGGCGATATCCTTTCCACATTGATGTCGGTTTTTGATGCAGTGCCGCCTGAGGGATCGAAGGTCACGGGCATTCAATGTTGGTTTTCTGCCTTGCCGCTTACATGGAGTGATTTCTCCAGATTCTCTGAACCTTTTGATGATGTTATGGACCGTGGATGATGAAATTAGTATATGAATAAGTCATAAATGATATTTTGCACAGGTGTGGTGGTAGAAAATGGAAAATACCCAAACTGTGAATACAGCAGAATTTTGAGTGTATCTCGTATAGTGTAGTGGCATGTGCAGCATGTGTGTTTATGGGACTTCAGGTTTTTGAGCATCACAGGTGCATAAACCATGATATGCTCAATGGCAGTGCTTCCGTTCTACGTATTTGCATCCATTTGTGCATTTTTCTTCACATGCACAACACCTGTCACGTCTTGGCGCCCAGCTACCTTCCCCTGACTCACTGCAGCAGGTGCTTAAAGACAAAGTCAGCAGGGCCCGATGGCGGTGTAGACCATGATTGCGAGTACGGGTGAGTCGAGAGTGGACTCCCTGTCTCCTCTCAGTAGAAAGGCTGGGCTGGTGCTGAAGCTGGCCCCCTCGTTAGGACAGCAGCGGGGGCTGCGTGCCCCTCAGCAAGAAGCTGCTGAGAGAGCGCAGCCACACAGACAGCAGCTTGACTCCTGGGGCATGGATCATGTGAGCCAGAGAAGACAGAAGGTTCTAATGTGCGCGTGGTATTGCGTGTGTGTGTGTGTGTAGTGTGCGCGCATATGCGTGCGTGTGTTTTTTTCCCCCTGCATTTGGGTGCTTGCACTCTAAGCAGCGTTGTCAAGCGTAACCAGACTTTGCTGTTACGCGCCCACGCTGGTGTCTCCGAGAACACAGCCACACACTCCTCAGATGACACGGTCACACACAAACACACACGCACAGCAACCTCTACCACCGCCAGCATGTAATTAACAGACAGAGGAAATGGCGCTGTCGGGGTGGGTGAGTCTGATGCAGGGAGGAGGAGAGAATATCATCTGAGTTCGTGCCTCCCTTCAAGACATAGACTCTCTGTGGATGTGTGCTTCTCCAAATAAAAGGAGAGGAAGGTGACAAGAGGGAAGAGATGCCGGCTGGTCTTTTGAAATTCAGGTTTTTGTCGCAAGCTGCTGGCCGGCAGGTTGAGGTGGTGGTGGTGTGCAGTGTGACTAGAAGAGCGCAAGAGAAGTAGGAGGTGAGGGATGAATAATGACAACACACACACACACTTAAAGTTTCCCGTGTATTGCTTTTGTGCTGTGTTTGTGTTTGGGTCCGTCTGTCTGTATGAGAAAGTGAGGTCAGAGGAAGATGTTCTCTGTTCTCCGCTGTAGCTACATAATGGAGGCCTGCTGTATAATGACAGCCCTCACACAGGCAATGCTGGCCGGGTCGCGTTCTGATTCTTCACTCCTCCCATTCTTGTTTCTCACCCTGACTCTTTGTCGCCCTTCTCGCGCTTCAGCTCAGTAGCCACAAAGCTACTGTTGCAGGATTTCCTTGATATGATTTCTTGGCCTTCGCCATGAGGCAAATGAGGTGACACGCACACGCTCAGGCATGCGCTCGCAGGTGTGTGCGCATTTGCAAACACTCGAGCAGACAGATCCGTTCTTTCGTGCTCGAGGGTAAATTGTCCTGACATCTCATCTTTGAAGTTAAACAAACCTGGAACCACCTGAGCAGGTTTATCCTGCTGTCAGTGAGTTGAGTGAGTCTGTATATTACAGTATGTCAAAGGTTCACTTTCTGTGCATGCTTGCTAAACTGAAGATATGACCTTAAGTGCTTTTCTTATTCCTGCTTTCATTTGTTTATGTCCAGTTAGGTCCATAAGTACTTGGGCAATGACAGAGTTGCCTTTATTCATTCACTTTGAAAGTAAAGTGTTGGGAAAGCATCTCCAGAAAGGAAACTCTGAATTTCTTATGTGCATGGGCTCATGAGAAAATATCAATCAATATGTCACTTTGAGAGAACAAAGGTCAGGCGAGCGTGTGCGGTCGACTACTTTAATCTCAACCTCCAGGGCTCCACACAATAACAGTATGGTAAGCGTGGAGGTTTTAGTTTAATCCATAAAAGGTTATAAGTCACAGTTGAAGTAAGTCTGTTTAAATCTGACACCAAAAACTAAATCTTCAACCAAACCGCAGAATTTCAACAAATGAAAATCTGCGA